>NC_092749.1:64966786-65266786 GCF_047496795.1 Chiloscyllium punctatum | reverse complement strand
GGTCTCAGACTTGCTTGAACGATCATGGCCAGTCATTCGTTTAAATGGTGCACCTGGAATGTCAAGGGGAGCCACTCACCAATTAAAAGGAAAAAGATATTATCAAGTCTTTAAAAAGAAAGGGTTGATGTAGCCCTTCTACAGGACACACATCTACTTGGTAAGGAGCATTCGAAGCTGCAACAGGGTGGATTTGGCCAGGTGTTCTTTTAATCTTTTAGTTCAAAAAGTAGGGGAATGGCCATTCTTATTCGGAAGCATCCGAATACATCCGGCACATTCTTTTAAATTTGTAAGAGAATTTGCAAGTTGATAGCTCTCGGGGTGTGTCACACAATTATAGGGGGAGATTTTATTTGTATTATTGACCCTGAGGTGGACAGGATACCTAGGAGCTCCATGGATATGTCTCTGAGATCTAGGCAGTTGGCTGATCCGATTAGGGAGTTGGGGCTGGTAGATGTGTGGAGGTGTCTTCACCCTGAGGGTAGAGATTTTACTTTTTATTCTAATCCATTCAAGTCCCTTCAACGTTTCTGAATTCGATATTGTTTTGTAAAATAGGTAATATAACTATTTCCGACCATGCCACAGTATATGTGGAGGTTAAGACTAGTGATGACGGGATGGGTTCCTGACACTGGCATATGGACTCTTTCCTATTGAAGGATCGTAAGTTCATAGAACATTTCTCGCAGGAATTCAAAACTTTCTGGGATATCAATTCAGGCATCAGTCAGTACTCTCTACCACTTGCTATGTAATAAGGTATCGAAGGACATGGAACGGTTATATAAAACCTGCAATCAAGAATTGGGGATGGAGATCTCCTTAGAGATGTGGGACGATATCTGGGAAAATGCCAGGAAGATCTCTATCTGTAATAGAACTCTGGCTATTCAATTCAAGAAACTTCATAGGGCTCATACTTCATATAGCACCAGAGCGACTTGCAAAGTTCAAGGTAGAAGCATCCGCAATGTGCCCTAAAGGAAAAATAGAAGTTGGTACCCTCACTCATTGTTTGTGGACATGCCATAAGATTCGCAGATATTGAGATAGCGTAACAAATACCTTGGCAAAGATTTTGGGAACGGAGATTGGGTTGGACCCAGTGTCTCTTCTTTTGGGTTCCAAATTTCCCTTCTCTAGATGCATACGGAAAGAAACTATTCACTATCCTTTTGTGTGAGGAAAAACATCTTAGTAATTTGGGTATCCAAATGTCCCCCAGAACTTTGGAATTGGCATAGGATGATTATGAAATCTATCCCCCTGGACATCCTTACGAATATGGCGCACCAAAAAACAGAATTGTTTTATAGAACATGGCAGCCCTTTTTGCGCTACATTGATGCAGATGTATTGGCCATACTGTTTAGGGCCTTTGCTTAGCCGTGAGGATGGTGTTGGTTGGTTCAGGAGAAAGAATCCCGTATAAATATGGGCTTTGTTATGACTTGATATAACTTTATCTTGAATTTATATCTTGTTATTTATTTACTTTTTTATATTATTTTCTCTTTTCTTGGTTATTGTTAGTAATATATGATATCTTACTTTGTGTTTTGGTAGTTTGTAGAATAGATTAGTAGTTAGTTTTCTTAATTTTATATTGGTGCTGTTATTATATTGTAAAATGGGAAACATTATTTTGTACTAATTTTGTAAAAATAATCTCAAAAATCTTTTGTTTTTCAATAAAAATATTTATAAAACAAAATCACACAACACCAGGCTATAGACCAAAAGGTTTATTTGGAGACACTAGCTTCTTTATCTAAGATCACCTCTTATTCCTCCAAATTCCAATGAGCAGAATCCCACCTGTTTGGCCACTGCTCATAAAACAGTCCCTCCATACCGAGAGTCATCCTAGTTAACCTTCCCTGAACAACTCCAGCTAAATAAATATTTCCTTAAAATAATAAGACCAAAACTGCTCATGGTACCCTGGATGTGGTCTCACTAGCAGCTTGTGCAGTAAGACTCTTCCACTCTTATACTGCAACCACCTTGAAATAAGGGCCTTCCTGATTATCTGCTGCATATTTGTACGAGTTTTCTGTGTTCTGTACACCATTACCCCCAAATCCCTTTGTGTTGTAGCTTTCTACAATTTTTGTCCTTTTACATAATATTCTGTTGAATAACTTCACATTTTCCCACATTACACTCCAGTTGCCAACATTTTTCCCACTTTCTTAATCAATATCTCTCTATAAATTGTCTGTATCCATCTCGCAACTTGCGCCTATCTTCATGTCATCTACAAATTTGACTGCAGCAAATTTGTTTTTTCCTCCATGTCTTTAGTATATATTGTAAATAGTTGCATATACACATGATAAAGCTTTGAGTTTTTTGAAGAGGTAACCAAGAAGATAAATGAGGGTAGGGCAGTGGATGTAGTCCTTTGACAAGGTCCCACATGGCAGGTTAGGTTGCATGGGATCCAGGGAGGGATAGCTAGTTGGATTCAAAATTGGCTCGATGGTAGAAAGCAGAGGGTGATGGTTAAATGTTGTTTCTTGGACTGGAGGCCTGTGATTAGTCCAGTGCCACACGGGTTGGTGCTGGGACCTTTGTTATTTGCTATTTACATAAATGATCTGGATGTGAATGTATAAGACACGGTTAGTAAGTTTGCAGATGATACAATATTAGGAGGTATCACTGATAGCGAGGAAGATTATCAAAAATTACAGAGGAATCTTGATCAGATGGGGAAGTGGGCTGATGATTGCCAAATGTAATTCAATACAGATAAGTGTGAGGTGTTGCACTTTGGAAAGTCAAACCAAGGTAGGACTTATAGAGTAAATGGTAAGGTCCTGAGGAGTGCTGTGGAACAGAGGAACCTAGGAGTACAAGTACATAGTTCTTTGAAAGTGGCATCACAAGTAGACATGGAGGCAAAGAAGGCATTTAGCATGCTGGCCTTCATTGGTTGAGGCACCCAGTATAGGAGTTGAGACCTTATGTTACAGTTGTAAGTTGTTGGTAAGGCCGCACTTGATGTAATGTGTATGGTTTTGGTCACCCTATTATAGGAAAGTCATAGTTAAACTGGAAAGTGTGCAAAGAAAATTTACAAGGATTTTGTCAGGACCAGTATGCCTGAATCATAGAGAAAGGTTGGCCAGGAAAGGACTTTATTCCTTGGAATGTAGGGGAATAAAGGGTGACCTTCATGGGGTGTAGGAAATCATGAGGGGCATAGATACGATGAATGCATGTAGTCTTTTTCCCAGGAATGGGGAATTGAACACTAGAGGGCATAGGCATAAGGTGAGAGGGGAGAGATTTAAGAAGGACCTGAGGGACAATGTCTTCACGCAGAGTGATGCGTATATGGAATGGGCTGCCAGAGAAAGTGGTTGAGGCAGGTACAATAGCAACATTTTAAAAACATTTGGATAGGTACATGGATGGGAAGGGTTTAGAGGGATATAGACCAAATGCGGGCAATTGGAACTAGCTGACTGGGCACCATGGTCAGCATGGACCAGTTTGGGCCAAAGGTCCTGTTTCTGTGTTGTATTACCCTATGACTCTATGACCTGTGGACACCCAATAGTTACAAGTTGTCACCCTGAAAAAGAACTCCTCACCCCCAATTGTTGTTTCATGCTCATAAGCCAATTCTCTATCCACACCGATATACTACCTCCAACACCCTGGCTCTTATCGAATGATTCAACCTTTTGTAAGGTACCTAATCAAATGCTTCAGGAAGTAATAATGCAACACATCTACTGATTCCCCTCTCCACTCTGGCTGAAAATTCCTCAATAAAAACTCTAATAAATTAGTCAGACACCATTTCCCTTTCGCAGTGTCATGCTGATTCTGCTTGATAAGATTATGATTTTCCAAAGGTGCTGCTATTACTTCCTTAGTAAATGATTCCAATATTTTGCCAGCAATGGATGTTATGTTAATGGGCCTGTAGTTAGCCAGGGATCAGTGCTCAGACCGTTAACTATTGCAACAATATATTCTAATGACTTGGAGGAAGGAAACAAATTTTCTGCAGCCAAATTTGCAGATGACACAAAGATGGGTGCAAGTTGTGAGCAGGATACAAACAGTTTACAGAGAGATATTGATTAAATGGGTAAAATTTTGGCAAATAGATATAATGTGGGGAAATGTGAAGTTGTTCATTTTACCTCTGAAAGAAACATTTGTTCTTAATTGCATTGCATTTCTCGGATTGTTAAGTGAATAGTTTCACCTTAGTTGATAGCTTGATAAGAAGAGGTAACATTGTTTGTCCAACTTTTCTGTACCTAAGTGATGTCATTTGTTCAAATAATGAAATGCTAGTTCCTGGGACCTAGGGAGTATGAAATAGGCTTTTGTTTTCACAACATGATTCAATTTACAAAAGGTGGGGATGATACATATTGACCTTCATTTAAAGACAATGGAAAAAGTTAAATAAAACATTTTGAAAAAGAAACACAGTCATTAGAATTTAGGATAAATGTGGGAAATGCAACACCTTCTGTACTATAGTTTCACCATGATCTTAATTTTTCTGAGATACAGTTTAACTTGAGGAACAGGAAAGAAAAGGAATTACCTGTGGTGGCAATATTCAAGAATTCTAGTCCCTGGAGGATCCATGCTATTTTCACAGTTTGTGGAGTGAACATTTATAAAATCTTGCTTAAGGAACTCTACTTAATTCAGAAATACTGGTTATTGCTGAAAAAAGGACACATGTTGTCAAAGGGGTTTTTTTTTGCCTTGTACTCATCAGGACAATTTACAAGAAATACCAATATTTGTGCTACACGAGAAAAAAATTAATGATGTCAGTTAGCACCCATGTAGTAAGCACCCAGTAATGAACACATTCTTCATGGCAATGCCTTTTCCAATCAGAGTGCACCTTGCCAATCAATCAGCACTGTCACTTCATAAGTGTGATTTTTTTTCTCTTTTGAATTGGTATTCTTATGAATTGTCCTGATGAATGCAAGATGACAAGCTTCAACAAAAAGCAACCCTTTTCAGCAATACTCAAGTTCTGCACTACTAAATGACTATTTAAATATTGGTTATTTGTACTTTGTTAGGTTAAGAGCAACAGAGGACAGCTATGATCATGGATGTCAGATTGAAGTTTGGGGGTGCTGTGACCAGCAGAAGGAAGGCTAAACACTTCACTTAGGGGTGAGGTGAAAGGTACTGCTCATTCATCTCCACAGCCACAAGCAGTGTTATCAAAATACCCAACATCTGGAGCAAAAGCTCCCACTTCTCTTTCAATTGTAGTTTTTCCACATCCTTGGAAACTCAAACGGCAGAAGTTGGTTTAAATCTGATTCCCAATTATATGAGGTGAACTTGTTTTAAATATTCTATTGCAGTGCACCACCTCTCCAAAAGGGACCCTCATTATCTACCATTGTTAAAGTAGGAAAATAGAAGCAGGAATATATCTGGCAGTTGTTCAATATCAGTTTTGGTAGAACTCCTGATTTCTTCCTGTGTGCTGTTATGTTGGACTGGAGGGGAGGTAGACAGTGAATTTAATATTGGGATCTTCCTGCATCACATTTCTGATCGGTTTCTGCATTAATTATGTGAAACTATAGACCAATCAGAAAATTTCAAACACGTTCAACCAGTTTCCATTGCTGGTGTTCTGTTGCCTTCACGAGCTTTTAATCTGGGCACTTTACCCACTCCGTCTAAATTTCTCTCCCTCTTGGAGTAATGTGAAAAGCTCTGCTTTACCTCCTTCCAGTTCTGCCTCCTACCAGCTCCCATGCCAACCCTGCTTCCTTCCTTCTACAAATCTCATCTGATTTCCTCTATTCTACTTAGCACTGTTATTGATAAAATATCAACAGGAGGTAACTTCTATCTGCCATTCCACATCGTGAATATCTGTCACAAATTTGACTCGACCACATTGTGAATTCAAGGCCATTTGGATACATTAAACCCCGGATGACAAGTCATGCTTACATCAGAGGTGTCAAAAAACAAAGAACCTAATTATTCCTAGATTAATTGCCATAAATAGATCTTCAGCAATAACACAGTAGCAATTCATCACCTTTTGACAGCTTTGTATTATTCATCTTTCTTCAAAGCATTTCAATATTCCATGAAAATCTTACTTCATCTATTAAACAAATGTTTGGCATATCAAACATGTATCTATGATATATAGAAAAATATTGACATACTTCCCAGAATTACAGTTGCATAATCATTCAGACAACACTATAAAATACGCCTGGGGCTCAATGACTGAGATGATGGTGATTACTACAACTTGTTCTCATTAGGAACCAAATTTATTGTGACAATGTGTTATATCTGTGCTTACCATTGACAAATGCCTTTTATGAATTGTATGGGTCAAGGCTTATTACCAGTGCTGTGATCAATGTCTGACAAAGTGACTGAAGAACCAAAATTAGACTTGACATGTATGAATATAGATGATCAAAGTAGCTGTTTATTTCTTTCTAGCAATTGATCAGCTTAATTAAATTTGAAAAAGTATCATTAATAACATTCTTGGCAAACAATGATTAGAAATGCAATGGGAAGCATTCAAAATAGTGTTCAACAGAGTTCAGAGAAAGATATTGCTCTCAAAGCAAGAATAAATCAACAACAATGGTTTATGGTGAATGAGTGAAAACATTGGGAAAAAATGCAGAAAAGATAAAGATAAACAATGAGTACACAAATCCCAAGGACAGCACTAAAACAAATTAGGAGAGTTTTAAAAAAACACAATTAGAATGCATAAGCGGGAATTCAGAACTAAATAATCAGGGAACAAATATTAAGGAGTGAAATATTCCATGGAAATTAAAGAAAAAAAATGGCTAAGTGATAAAGATCTCAGGCAGCACAAGCAAAATGGCAGTAATATGAAACAATTATTTTAATGCAGTAATTACCAGGATATAAAATCAGGTGGACATGTCATCAGAAAATTAGATTAGAAATTACATAGCCACATTTAAGATACTTACTTTATTTTTCTAATTCATTGAGCGGATTTGGGCTTTGTTGGATGGGCCAGCATTTATTGGTCATCATTAATTGTCCTTGAGAAGGTGGTGGTCAACTACCTGATTGAAGCATTGCAGTCCATTTACTGTTGGTAGTTCATAATGCTGCTTAAGAGCATGTTCAATGATTTTTACCCAGTGCTAGTGAAAGAATAATGATATACCCCCAAGTCAGGATGCTATGTGGCTTGCAGACCAACTTACAAATGGTGGTGTTCCCACTTATCTGCTGCTCTTGTACTTCTAGATGGTCGTGGCCATAGGTTTGGAAGGTTCTATCCAGAACGTGTTGGTGAATTCTACATCTTGTAGATGGTATACATTACTACCACTGAGCATCAGTGGTGGAAGGAATGAACCTTTGTGGATGACAATGAAGCAGGCTGCTTTGTCCTGGATGATGTCTAACCTTTTGAATGTTGTTGGAACTGCACTCGTTGAGGTAAGTGGGTAGTATTTCATTACACTCCTGATTTGTTACTTATCAATAGTGGACAAGATTTGGAGAGTCAGGAGTTGAGCCACTGCCCAATTTATGACTGCTGATCTGCTCTTGTAGCCACAGTACTTATATGGTTAGGTCAGTTCAGTTTCTCATCAAGGTTTACTCCCAGAATGTTGTTAACGTTTTGATAATGGAGGATTTAGTGATGGTAGTGCTGTTGAATTCCAGAGAATGACAGTTAGATTCTCTCTTGCTACAGATAATAATTGCATAGTGCTGTGTGGCTTATTGCTTATCTGCTATTGCTATTGCTTATCTGTCCAAACCTGGATGTTGTCCAGGTCTTGCTGCATTTTGACATGAACTGCTTCAGTATCTGAGGAGTCACGAATGGTGCTGAACATTGTGCAATTAGTGAAACTCTCCACTTCTGGCTTCACAATAAAGGGAGGTCATTGATGAAACTTTTGAAGATGGTTAGGTCTAGCACACAACCTTGAAGAATTCCTGCAGCGATGTCCTGCAGCTGAGATAACTGACTTCCAATAACCACAATCAACTTGCTATGTGCCAGGTATGACTCAAACCAAGTACTTTTTTCCCCTTGATTCCCAGACTCTATTTTTTTCCCAGGATTCTGTCAAATGTAATGTCAATGTCAAGGTCAATCACTCTCGCCTCAACCTCTTTGTCCATGTTTGAAGCAAGGCTGTAATGAAGTCAGGAGCTGAGTGGACTTAGTGAGCAGGTTGTTGCTAAGCAAGTGCTGCTTGACATCATCGTTGATAATAACAGCTTAACTAGGGAACAGCAAGTTCTAGATCAAAAGTCTTCAGTACTCTAGCCAGGATGTTGTCAGAGCCAATAGCTTTTGTGGCATCCTAAGCCTTCAGTCCTTTCTTGATATCACATGGAGAAAATTATATTGACTGAAGCCTGGCATATCTAAGGAGGCCAAGATGGATTGTAGACTCGACACTTCTGGCAGAATTGCAAACATATCCATCTGATCTTTTGCACTAATCTGATGGACTCTCCCATTACTGTGGATGAGTATAATTGTGGACCCCCTCTTCAAGTGAGTTTTTTAATTTCTACCACCAATTGCCACTGGATGAAGCAGGATTGCACAGCTTGGGTCTGATCCATTGTTTGTGAAATCACTTCATTCTGTCTATCACTTGATGCTTATGCTGTTTTGCACAGAAGTAGTCCTATGCTGTAGCTTCAGGTTGACACCTCATGTTTTATTACGCTGGGTACTGCACTTAAGTTACCCTCCTGCACTCTTCACTGAGCCAGGGTTGAAAGTAACATGCATTTGTCACATTTTGCAGTTTTGTCTGAAGTCAGCGTTTTTCCTTGTTTAACTCTGTGGCACAAGGCAAGGGATTTGCCTCTTCCATGGAGATTTAGCACTGGTAGGATGAGTTAGGGATGTAAGGTCTGTGGATTGGGGTTGGGGTATGGATGAATGGAAGAGGGATCCAGGGATGATAGAGATTGGTTATCACAGGATGGAATAGTAAGGATAACTAAAGAAGGGACTGAAAGGGTCATGTTAGTGCTGTGTAAATGAATGCACATCTCATTGTTATCTGGAAGAGATTTTACAGGTTTGTAAGTTAATCTACAAAATGTTGATTGTCTCCATTGTGAGTGCTTCTGGAGTCTGTTACAATACACTGCTCATACCATATACGTACCACCCTCTGCGTGAAAACGTTGCCCCTTAGGTTTCTTTTATATGGTTCCCCTCTCACCCTAAACCTATGCCCTCTAGTTCTGGACTCCCCAGGGAAAAGACTTTGTCTATTTATCCTATCCATGCCCCTCATAATTCTGTAAACTTTTAGAAGATCACCCCTCAGCTTCTGACACATCACGGAAAATAGTCCCAGCCTGTTCAGCCTATCCCTATAGCCCAAATCCTCCAACCCTGGCAATATTCTTGTAAATCTTTTCTGAACCATTTCAATTTTCACAACATCTTTCTGATAAGAAGGAGACCAGAGTTGCAAGTAATATTCCAACAGTGGCCTAACCAATGTCCTGTACAGCTGCAATATGACCTCCCAACTCCTGTACTCAATATTCTGACCAATAAAGGAAAGCATACCAAACATCTTTTTCATTATCCTATCTACCTGCGACTCCACTTTCAAGGAGCTATGAACCTGCACTCCAAAGTCTCTTTGTTCAGCAGCACTCCTGAGGACCTTACCATTAAGTGTATAAGTCCTGCTAAGATTTGCTTTCCCAAAACGCAGCACCTTGCATTTATCTAAATTAAATTCCATCTGCCACTTCTCAGCCAATTGGACAATCTGGTCAAGATCCTGTTGTCATCTGAGGTAACTTTCTTCGCTGTCCACTACACCTCCAATTTTGGTGTCATCTGCAAACTTACTATCTATACCTCCAATGTTCACATCCAAATCATTTATGTAAATGACAAAAAGTAGAGGACCCAGCACTGATCCTTGTGGCACTCCACTGGTCACTGGCCTTCAGTCTGAAAAACAACCCTCCACCCCACCCTCTGTCTTCTACCTTTGAGCCAGTTCTGTATCCAAATTGCTAGTTCTTCCTGTATTCCGTGAGATCTAACCTTGCTAACCAGTCTCCCATGGGGAACCTAGTCGAACACCTTGCTGAAGTCCATATAGATAACATCTATAACTCTGCCATCATCAATCCTCTTTGTTACTTCTTTAAAAGACTCAGTCAAGTTTGTAAGACATGATTTCCCACACACAAAGCCATTCTGACTATCTCTAAACAGTCCTTACTTTTCCAAATAAATGTACATCCTGTCCCTCAGGATTCCCTCCAACAACTTGCCCACTATTGACGTCAGGCTTACTGGTCTATAGTTCCCTGGCTTGTCCTTACCACCCTTCTTAAACAATGGCACCACATTTGCCAACCTCCAGTCTGCTGGCACCTCACCTGTGACTATCGATGATACAAATATCTCAGCAAGAGGCCCAGCAATTACTTCTGTACCTTCCCACAGAGTTCTAGGGTACACCTGAATACGTCTGGGGACGCATCCACCTTTTACCGTTTCAAGACATCCAGCACATCCTCCTCTGTAATCTTGACATTTAGCAAGGTGTCACCATCTACTTCCCTACATTCTTTATCTTGCATATTCTTTTCCACAGTAAATACTGATGCAACATACTTGTTTAGTATTTCCCCCATTTTCTGCAGCTCCACAAAAAGGCCGCCTTGCTGATCTTTGAGGGGCCCATATTCTCTCCCTAGTTACCCTTTTGTCCCTAATGTATTTGTAAAAACCCTTCAGATTCTCCTTAATTCTATTTGCCAAAACTACCTCATGTCCCCTTTTTAACCCTCCTGACTTCCCTCTTAAATATACTCCTACCGCCTTTATACTCTTCTAAGGATTCACTCGATCTATCCTGTCTATGCCTGACATATGCTTCCTTCTTTTTCTTAACCAAACCCTCAATTTCTTTAGTCATCCAGCATTCCCTATACCAACCAGCCTTTCCTTTCACCCCAATGGGAATATACTTTCTTGGGATTCTCGTTATCTCATTTGTGAGGGCTTCTCGTTTTCCAGTCATCCTTTTCCCTGCAAACATCTGCCCCAAATCAGCTTTGGAAAGTTGTTGCCTAATACCATCAAAATTGGCCTTTCTCAAATTTAGAACATCAACTTTTAGATCTGGTCAGTCCTTTTCCATCACTATTTTAAAATGAATAGAATTATGGTTGCTGGCCCCAAAGTGCTCCCCCACTGACACCTCAGTCACCTGCCCTGCCTTATTTCCCAAGAGTAGGTCGTTTTGCACCTTCTCTAGTAGGTACATCCACATTCTGAATCAGAAAACTTTCTTGTACATGCTTAACAAATTCCTCTCCATCTAAACCCTTAACACTATGGCAGTTCCAGTCTATGTTTAGAATGTTAAAATCCCCTACCATAACCACCCTATTATTCTTACCGATAGCTGAGATCTCTTTACAAGTTTGTTTCTCAATTTCTCTCTGACTATTAGGGGGTCTTTAATACAATCCCAATAAGGTGATCATCCCTTTCTTACTTCTCAGTTCCACCCAAATAACTTCCCTGGATGTATTTCCAGGAATATCTTCTCTCAATACAGCTGTAATGCTATCCCTTATCAAAAATGCCACTCCTCCTCCTCTCTTGCCTCCCTTTCTACCCTTCCTGTAATATTTATATCTTGGAACATCAAGCTGCCAGTCCTGCCCATCCCTGAGCCATGTTTCTGCTATGATATCCCAGTCCAATGTTCTTAACCATGCCCTGAGTTCATCTGCCTTCCCTGTTAGGCCCCTTGCATTGAAATAAATGCAGTTTAATTATTAGTCCTCCCTTCCCTGACTGTTTGACTCGCTTCTGTTCTCAACTGTACCAGTCTCAGATTGATCTCTTTCCTCACTATCTCTCTGGGTCCCAGCCCCCACCTTACTAGTTGAAATCCTCCCGAGCAGCTCTAGCAAATCTCCCTGCCAGTATATTAGTCCCCTTCCAATTTAGGTGCAATCTTGTACAGGTCACTTCTACCCCGAAAGAGATTACAATGATCCAAAAATATGAATCCTTCTCCCATACACCAGCTCCTCAGCCATGCATTCATCTGCTCTATCCTCCTATTCCTGCCCTCACTAACTCGTAGCACCGGGAGTAATCCAGATGTTACTGCTCTCCTTTTTAAATTCCTGCCTAACTCTCTGTAATCTCCCTTCAGAATCTCAACCTTTTCCCTTCCTATGTCGTTGGCTCCAATGTGGACAATGACCTCTTGCTAGCCCCTCTTCCCCCGTGAGAACATTCTGCACCCTCTCTGAAACATCCTTGATTCTGGCACCAGGGAAGCAACACACCATTCTAATTTTTCCCTATTGGCCACAGAAACGTCTATCTGTACCTTGGACTAGACAGTCCCCTAACACAATTGATCTCTTGGAACCCGATGTACCCCTCATTGTATGAGAGCCAGTCTCAATACTAGAAACATGGCTGTTCGTGCTGCGTTCCCTTGTGAATCAATCATCCCCTACATTTTCTAAAACAGCATACTTGTTTGAAATGTGGATAGTCACCAAAGACCCCTGCACTAGCTGCCTACCTCTCTTACCTTTCCTGGAGCTAACCCATCTATGTGACTGTATCTGAAACTTTCACCCCTTCCTATAACTGCCATCCATCACATACTGTTGCTGTTGCAAATTCCCCATTGCCTCTAACTGTCTCTCCAACCGATCCATTCGAATTGATAGGATTCACAACCAACAGCATTTATTACAGATATAATCTGCAGTAACCCTTAAACTCTCTTTAAACTCCCATATCTGACAAGAAGCCCATATCACTCTACTAAAGGCCACTTCTGCTCCTTCACAATCTATAGACCCAGAAAATAACGCCATAGTATTCCTCTACAAAACACTGCTCCAGGTTAAATGAATAGTTATGACTTATATTTTAAGTTTAATCAAGAGACATAACTCAAAAAACATATAATCAAGAAAGCACCTACTCTACTCACTACTGCAGACTTTCTGTAGGCCACACTTAAACACAATTCACTCATCTGTTTCTGTGCTGTGAACTTCGCACAAACAGTTCCTCCAAAATCAGTTTTGAATTTCACTGTTTGTTAATTTTCTCAGATGCACTCCGATATCCAGTGATACATGGATTCAAACAGCAAAGGCAGCAACTGTGCAGGTACAATGTGGTGTCAGTTTCATTCTCTCTCTCTTTCTCTCTCTCTCTCTCCTGCACTGACCTCACCATATGCTTCCTTTGTCTGTTCTTCTCCCTTTTAAAACTGCTGTTATTTTGACTTTTTTTCCAACGTTCCAAACCAATGCAACATCATTTAAAACAGTAATTGATGCTCCTGGAATTCGAGGAAATAACCTCCAACACCTAAAATACCTCAAAAAAGGAGCAGCTGTTACAGCCAGAAATCTTGCCCGTCCTCCATCTTGGATTCGTATGGTACTCTTGAGCACAGAAGCAGAGATATTGTAGGGTGCACTGAACAATATGTGGATGGACATGTCACTGTCCAGCACCGTGCTAGGGGGACTACAATCAGTAAGAAAATACGGACAGAATCAGTCAGGGTACTTCTTCTACCAGAGTCCAGGGGACAATGTTCATGTAGACTGGTAGTTAGGCCAATGTTAGTCTGCAGGTCAGTCAGGTTACAAAAGGATGTAACTTGAAAGGGTTCAGAAAAGATTTACAAGGATGTTGCCAGGGTTGGAGGATTTGAGCTATAGGGAGAGGCTGAACAGGCTGGGGCTGTTTTCCCTGGAGTGTTGGAGGCTGAGGGGTGACCTTCTAAAAGTTTACAGAATTATGAGGGGCATGGATAGGATAAATAGACAAAGTCTTTTCCTTGGGGAGTCCAGAACTAGAGGGCATAGGTTTAGGGTGAGAGGGGAACCATATAAAAGAGACCTAAGGGACAACGTTTTCACGCAGAGGGTGGTACGTATATGGTATGAGCTGCCAGAGGAAGTGGTGGAGGCTAGTACAATTGCAACATTTAAAAGGCACCTGGATGGATATATGAATCAGAAGGGTTTGAAGGGATATGGGTCAGGTGCTGGCAGGTGGGACTAGATTGGGTTGGGATATCTGGTCGGCATGGACAAGTTGGACCGAAGGGTCTGTTTTCGTGCTGTATATCTCTATGACTCTATGAGTTGTGGTGCTGTGGAGATTTCAATCTGAAAGTGTTTGGTTATTTTTTCTAACAATGAAATAAGGGAGGGATTGAGAATCCTGGAAATGAATAGAAGAGCATTTAGTGGTGATGCAAGAGCAGGAGAGGTGGCAAGACAACTCAGTAAACAAGTAGAATATGCAGGGGCACGAAGGATTGATCATTTGGCAGGATGAGATGGGTAAGAGCCATTCAGTGGAGCTGATCCATGCAATAGTGAAGTTGTAGTCTATAAGCCTTAGTGAGATGAGTGCGCAGTGTCAGATCCTGCAAGTGTAAGAAAGCAGAGGAATATGGTAGCATGTACCTTTGTAAAACACAGAGGTCAACAACCTTCTTCCCGCTGACTCCTTTTTATCCAAGAGCTGCTGTTTGAATCTACATATGGTGGTGTGGCCTCCTTTGAATGTTATCAGATAAAAGGACTGCTCTCCTCTACAACAGCCATTCATCAGAACCTCCAGGTCCCTGTCAGCAAAGTGGGGAGAAAGCTTAGTTCTCAGGATTATGTCTTCAGTGATAATGTTCAAGCACCAGAATGAAGAAAATGACAGTTCCTAACTGCAGTGTCAGATGTGATGTGCTTCTGGGCTTTAACTATGGTGCCAGCAGCATAAATGCTAGAAGATGATGGCAGTGTTCAACACATCTGCTTCTTTGGCCATAAAAATTGGACAAAAGGCTTGCCAAAAATCCAAGCTGCAGAATGAATGAGGTGAAGTGTGGAAGACGAAATGGGAGAAATTGTCGTAACCCATGGTAGACTAGGTGCTGGAAATCTCACTCAACAAACCACTTTAACTGAAAAATAGAATGTCCTTAAAATCCCTGTGTGCTTCAATGTATGCCAAACAGGAGGCATGCCAGCACATTTAACTCTCTGACTAAGCTAATCTCAACAAATAATTAATCTCGCGAAACCAATCTAATGTGACATATTTACAAGAGAAAATAAAATTTGAAAAACAAGTGCTACTTGTACTCTTAAATCTCTTCTTATTGGTAATGTAGATCAGTAGGGAACTTGTGGCTGTGATGCAGATTTTACTGTTTGACCAGCACATCAGTTGGTAGCTGACCTATAGGTGCAACATTATCAACTGACAGCAGGTTTCTCAAATGAAAAGCTTCTCCAGGCTATAGGTTGTATGTTGTTTGCATGCACGCCTCCCAGCATTTCAAACTATGGTTGTAATCTTATGGGCAACAAGACAAAAAGAACGGAAGTTGATGACTTTTCAATTGTACCATCAGGAATGGCATGCTGTTCACACCTGAGGAAGGAGCAGCTCTCCAAAAGTTAGTGTTTTCAAATAAACCCATTGGACTATAACCTGGTGTCATGTGATTTTTGTCAAAATTCCAGGTAACATGCCCAATTTCCAACCATCTCTTCCTTCTCAGAGTTCAATCCTAACTCTTTCTTTCCCTTCTTTGACATCCTGTCTCCTGGCTCACATTCATTACAAGCTGACAGATACTTGATTGCAATTCCTCACACTCTGTTTCTGTTACAAGTGATGGCTTCATGGTAATGTCAATCCAGAAATCCAGAATAATGTTCTGGGGGCATGGGTTCAAATGCCACCATGGCAAGTGGTGAAATTTGAATTCAATGAAATCTGCAATTAAAAGCTAGCCTAATTATGACTGTCAACTGTTGTTAACATCTATCTGGTTTACTAATGCCCTTTAGGGAAAGAAATATTCCATCCTTAGCTGGCCTGGCAGACATAAAACTGCAACATGAGTGATTCTTAACTGCCCTCTGATTTGGCCTTGCAAGCCAGTTAGATGCCTCAAACAACAAAAAGTCTAAAGGAAACATGACCAATCCAGCATCGGCCCACATCTCAGAATGACACAGTAAACACAGACATCTCAACCCTCCTTTCCAACATCTGGGGTTTTGAGCCAAAATAGGAGAGATGTATGACAGACTAGTCAAGACCTGTCATAGCCATACTCACAGAATCATTCCTTACAAACAATGTTCCAGACACTGCTATCATCAATTATGTTCTGTCCCACTGGCAATGACAGACCCATCGAAAATGGCAGCACAGTGATATACAATCAAGAGGGAGTTACCCTGTACTTAAAAACTAAGAGGACCAGATGCTCTCTGCTATTAATTTGATCATGGCTGATCTCATTTTGGTCTCAAATCCACTTTCCTTATGACCCTTTAATTAAAAATCGATCTCCCCTTTAAATGTATTCAGCATCCCAGCATCCAACACTCTCTCTGGGGTAGTGAATTCTACAGATTAACAACCAATTGAGAGAAGTCATTCCTTCTCATCTCTGTTTTAGATCTGCCACCCCTTAGCCTAAAACTATGACCGCTCATTCTAGATTGGCCCATAAGGCAAATTATCAACTTGACATCTACTTTGTTATTCCCTTGGGTTTCTTATATACCTCAATTAGATCTCCTCTCATCCTTCTAAAATCTAATGAATAAAGGCCTAAACTGCTCAATCTTTACGCATCAGGCAAGCCTGTTCACTCTGGAATTAGTTCTCACCGAAAGTCCTCAACATTAGATTAGATTACATTACAATGTGGAATTAAGTCCATTAATTTCATAGACTTTGTGAAATCTCATGCTACCAGGCCAAACATGGGCAAGGAAACCTTGTGCTAATTATCACAACTGGCTACCTTACTGGCTCGGCTGGTAAATCAACACTCCTCTATGTTGAACATCACTTAAAGGAGTCATATCACATTAACACGATGCTTATGTAAACATTGTCCAGTCTCCATCATGTGGTGTAAAAGTCTCAATGTCCTAAATTGATTTGCAACAGAGGTAGCAACTCAAGACTGGGCATCCATGGTCTGCCTTTGGCCAACAATAGGAATGGATGTGGATTCAACAAAAGTCTGTTAACTTATGACCAGGCATTTCCCCATACTACCATCACCATCAAACCAAGAAATCAACCTTGGTTCAGTGAAGAGTGCAAGATGGCATGCCAACAGCAGTGTGCTGAGAAATGAAATAAAATGATAATGCATGAAGTTAAAACACAGGCTAAACAATGGAATCAACGCGCAATAGATGAGACAAAGTTAAGTCTATAACTAATGGGTCAAATTGAAACTCCACAATCTTGCCCAACCAGTTGTGAATGGTAAAGGATAGTTAAATAACTGCATGTAGGTTTGCTCACTGACCAGTTAGGTTCATTTTCAGACGTTTCATCACCATACTAGGTAACATCTTCAGTGGGCCTCCGGGCGAAGAACTGTTGATAGTTCCTGCTTTCTATTTATAAGTTCGGGTTTCTTTGTCATTTCTGATGGTGATGAAATTTCCTGTGGTGATGTCATTTCCTGTTCTTTTTCTCGGGGGTGGTAGATGGGATCTAACTCGATTTGTTTATTGATAGAGTTCCGGTTGGAATGCCATGCTTCTAGGAATTCTCGTGCATGTTTCTGTTTGGCTTGTCCTAGGATAGATGTGTTGTCCCAGTTGAAGTGGTGTCCTTCTTCATCTGTGTGTAAGAATACTAGTGGGAGAGGGTCATGTCATTTTGTGGCTAGTTGATGTCCATGTATCCTGGTGGCTGGTTTTCTGCTTGTTTGTCCAATGTAATGTTTGTTATAGTTCTTGCACGGTATTGTGTAAAAGATATTAGCTTTGCTTGTTGTCTGTATAGGGTCTTTCAAGTTCATTAGCTACTGTTTTAGTGTGTTGGTGGGTTTGTGTGCTACCATGGTGCCAAAAGGTCTGAGTAGTCTGACAGTCATTTCCAAGATGTCTTTGATGTAGGGGAGAGTGGCTAAGGTTTCTGGACATGTTTTGTCTGCTTGTTATGGTTTATTGCTGAGAAAGTGGCGGACTGTGTTCATTAGGTACCCATTCTTTTGAATACTCAGTATAGGTGATTTTCCTCTGCTCTGTGTAGTTCCTCTGTGCTGCAATGTGAGGTGGCTCATTGAAATAATGTTCTGATGCAGCTTCTTTTGTGGATGTTAGGATGATTGCTTCGCCCGGAAGCCCACTGAAGATGTTACCTAGTAGGGTGACGAAACGTCTGGAAATGAACCTTCCAGCTCAGTGAGCAAACCTACATGCAGAACCTTCACCTGAGCTACAAATCTTCTCAAAACTCGCTAAGTTAAATAACTAACCAAAAGGAGAGGCTGAACTAATATCCCTCTCCCCAATGATGGGATAACCTTGCACATTAGTGCAAAAGGCAAGGCTGAAATATTTGCATCCACTTTTATCAAAACGTCAAGTGGATGATCTATCTCAGCCTTGTCCTGAGGTCTCCCAGTATCACAGATGGCAGGGTTCAACCCATTTGATTCACTCAATGTGATATCAAGAAATGATCAAAAGCATTGAATACCGCAAAGGCTGTGGACCATGACAACATTCTAACTATAATATTGAAGACTACAGAACTAGCTGTGCCCATCCCCAAGCTACTCCAACACAACAACAATACTAGCAGGTAACTAAGAATGTCAAAAATTACCCAGATATATCCTGGGCACATATAGCAGGACTAATCCAGCATAGCCAATTTTCACCCTAGCAGCATATTCTTGATCATCAATAAAGTGATAGAAGGTGTCATCAACAGTGCTATCGAGCTACATTTACTTAGGAACAACCTACGCATCGACACTCAGTTTCAGTTTTAGCAGGGGCTGTCAGTTCCTGACCTCATTACACTCTTGGTCTAAACATGGGCAGAAGAGTTAAAATCCAGAGGGAAGGTGAGAGTGACTGGAAACAACACAAAGTTAGCATTTGACTGGGTATTACGTACAGGAGCCCAAGCAAAACTGGAATCAATGGGAATTCAGGGAAAACTTTCCAGGGCTTGGAGTGATACCTGGCATGAAGGAAGATGCTTCTGGTTGTTGGAAATCAGTTGTCTCAGGCCTGAGACGTCACAGCAGGAGTTCCTCAGGGTAGTATCCTAGGCTCAAACATCTTCCACTACTTCATAATGTCATACCGCATGGAAACAGACTCTTTGGTCCAACTCATCTACATTGACCAGATGTCCCAAACTGATATGCTTCCATTTGTCAGCATTTGCACCATATTCCTCTAAGCCTTTCCTATTCATAAACTATTCCAGGTGCCTTTTAAATGTATCTGCCTCCACCACTTATTCTGACAGCTCATTTCATATATGCACCATCCTCTGCTTGAAAACGTTAACTCTCAGGCGTTTTTAAAATCTTTCCTCTCTCACCTTAAACCTATGCCTGCTAGTTTTGGACTTCCCTACCCTGGGACAAGGACCTTGGTTATTCACACTGTCCATGCCTCTCATGATTTTATTAACTTCTCTAAGATCGCCCTTCCGATACTCCAGGGAAAAATGTTGAGCAGTGTAATGTTTGCTGATGATTGCAGAGTGTTTCCTTGTCTCCAGGGTAAAAGACAATTGTGGATGGGCAATAATGCTAGCCTAGCCAGTGACACCTACAACCCATGAGCAAATCGTTAAGAATTCCATTCTCTCCATCTGTATTCTACCAATTTATGTAATCCAATGACCATCTCTCATAAGAAACAATCTAATTACTGCTCCTTGACATTCAGCGGTGTCACCAACACTGAAATCCCCACTATTAACATTCTTTTAGTTACCATTGACTAGAAACTCAACTGGACTTTCCATAAAAAATGATGGCTATGAAAGGAGTCATAGGCTAGTAGTACTGCATTAAGTAACTCACCTCCTGACTCCCCAAATCCTGTCCACCATCTACAAAGCACAAGGTAGGAATGTGACGGAACTCTCCTCACTTTCCTAGATGGGTGAAGCCCAAACACTCAAGAAGCTTTACACCATCCAAGTCAAAGCAGCCTGCTGGATAGGCACTACACCCACAAACATCCACCCCCCTCCCCCGCCACAGCCCCCCCACCTACCACCGACTGTCAAAGCAGCAGTGTGTTATCTACAAGATGCACTGCTAAAATTCAACTAAGATCCTTCAGCAGCTCCTTCCAAATCCATGATCATGACAAGGGCACCAGATACATGAGAACACCACCACCTGCAAGCTCCTCTCCAAGCCAATAATCATCCTGACTTGGAAGTATATTGCTGTTCCTTCACTGTTGTTGGGTCAAAATCCTGGAATTCACTCCCTAAGGGCATTGTGGGTCAACTTACAGCATGTGGACTGCAGTGGTTTAAGAAGCTCACCATCACCTTCTCAAGGGCAACTAGGGATGGGCAATAAATGCTGGCCAGCCATTGATATCCACATCCCACGAGTGAAATCAACAAGATGGATAGGACTGTGGAAAGTACTGATGTTCAGAGTGACCTTGTTGTACATATTTTGAAATTCCTTCCTTAATGGCATTGTGAGTCTACCTATAGCACATGGACTGTAGCATTCAAGAATGCAGCTCTCCACCACTAACTTTGCTAAGGGTAATTAGGGATGGACAATAAAAGATGCTAGGTAAAAACAATGACTGCAGATGCTGAAAACCAAATACTGGATTAGTGGTGCTGGAAGAGCACAGCAGTTCAGGCAGCATCCAACGAGCAGCCAATAAAAGATGCTGGCCAGCCAGCGTTGCCCATATCCTGCAAGTGAAAAAAAAGTGGAATATTTCATAGTAGCACTTCATGTACCTTCCAATTTCATCAAAGAAGAATGCATCCACCGGGCTGTGCATTCAACAGATCACGCTTTGCATTTTCTCCACTTGTAGTATAATGCCACCAACAATCACATTTTCTCCTACTGTCCCCTTTCAACATTCCAAAACATCCTTTCTTTCTGTGACTCCCTGATCCACTCCTCATTCAGCACTTCACTGTGACTTCTTTCCGTGCAAGTGCAAAATATGCAGCACTTGTTCTTTTACCTCATCCTTTCTCACAATCCAAGGTTCTGAACACTGCTTTCATATGAATAATGATTCACATTTACTTTTTTCAATTTTGTATAAAGTGTTATCACTCACAATGCGGCGTCTTCTCTCCTAGGGAGACCAAATGTAGATTGGATCACTGCATTGAAAAGCATATTTGTTCAGTCTGCAGGCAGGACCCTGATCTTCCTTTCTTTCATTTACCACTTCAGTTATGTTTCTATTTCATACTTAAACCTTTCTGTACTTGATTGGCTGCCATGTTCGAATGGAATGGAACACTACATTGTTATTCAACTTGGCATTTTACAGAGTTTTAATTTAACACTGAGTTTAATAATTTCAGGTCATAGCCTCTGCCCCAATCAGCTTGATTAGATTTCTCTTCTTTTTTAATCCTGTTACTGCCACTTCAGATAGCTGCTAATATGCCATTCACATCTCATTTAAATTTAGCTTTTATTTATTTACTTTACCCATTACTATTCTTTTGGCTGTTACATCATGAAACCCTTTGCTATTTAATCAGCAGTGTACTTCACACTGTTGTAAACCTTCCATTTGGTTTCTCACCTTCCCCACTTTGCTTCCAAACCTTTGAATTGTCCTCATTTCTGGTGAAAAGTAACAGGCTTGAAAACATAGCTCCATTTTTCTCCACAAATGCTGCCAGACATACTGAGTTTTTCAGCAATTTCTGTGTCTGTTTCAGTCCTGTTCATGAGTGGCTTCAAATAGAGATGAATTTAGATGTTTTACTTATCTTTCTGCTAACAGTCATAGTGTTATAGAGTTGTACGGTCATATAGCACAGATAAAGACTCTTTGATCAAACCAGTCCATGCAGACCATAATCCTAAACTAACAAACTAGCTCCACCTGCCTGTGCTTGATCCATATCATTCCAAACATTTCTTATTCACTTACTTATCTAAGTGTCTTTTAAACGTTGAAACTCTAGCTGCATCCAGCACTTCCACTGAAAATTCATTCCATGCACAAACCATTCTCTGTGTAAAGAAATTGCCTCTTGTGTCTTTTTTAAAACGTTCTCTGACCTTAAAAATGTGCCCCCTAGTTTAGAAATCCCCCACCATAGTGAAAAGACACCTGCCATTCACCTTATCTATATCCCTCATGACTTCATAACCCTTTACAAGGTCACCTCTCAACCACCTATGCTCCAGTAAAAAAAGGCCCAGCTTATCCAGTCTCTCTCTATAACTCAAACCCTCCATTCTAGGCAACATCCTGGTAAGTCTCTTCTGAACCTTCTCCAGATTAATAATATCCTTCCTATAACAGGGTGACCGTAACTGGGCACAGTACCCCAGAAGAGGCCTCACCAATATCCTGCACAACCTCAACATAATGTCCACCTCCTCTATTAGTGGGCGGCACGGTGGCACAGTGGTTAGCACTGCTGCCTCACAGCGCCAGAGACCCGGGTTCAATTCCCGCCTCAGGCGACTGACTGTGTGGAGTTTGCACATTCTCCCTGTGTCTGCGTGGGTTTCCTCTGGGTGCTCCGGTTTCCTCCCACAGTCCAAAGATGTGCAGGCCAGGTGAATTGGCCATGCTAAATTGCCCATAGTGTTAGGTAAGGGGTAAATGTAGATGTAGGGGTATGGGTGGGTTACGCTTCGGCGGGGCGGTGTGGACTTGTTGGGCCGAAGGGCCTGTTTCCACACTGTAAGTAATCTAATCTAATCTATTCAAAGGTCTAAGCAATGAGGTGAAGCAAGCTAAATGTCTTCTTAACCACCTTATCTAGATGTAATGCAAACTTCAAAGAATTATGTACCTGAATCCCTGGGTCTCTCCATTCTACAACACTTCCCAAGCCCCTACTTTGAAGTATATAAGTCCTATCTTTGTTTGTTTTACCAAAATGTAATACCTCACATTTATCCAAAATAAACTCCATTTACCACTCTTCAGCCGACTGACCGAATTGACTAAGATCTCTTTGTAATCTTAGATAACCTTCTTCACTGTCCACTTACAGCACCAATCGTGGAATGTAGGATATCCAGCTCCTCATATAATTCAAAGCAGGCAAGCAGGAGGCTGGAAGAGCACAGTAAGCCAGACAGCATCAGAAGTTCAAAATTTCAGGTATAATCCTTCTTCAGGAATGGAGGTGGGGGTAGGGGGAGTTGCAGATAAAGGGGAAGGGTTATAGGTGGGTAAGGGGCAGAGTAGAGAGATGGTGACAGGTGAATATCTGGTAGGTTGATAGGAGGAACAAATCTGGTTGATAGCTGGAAGGAGGGGTCAGCTGGAGAGATGGAAGGGAGAAGTCAGGGCTGAAAAGGGAGTTAAGGTGAGGTGGGAAGGTTATTTGAAATTGGAGAAGTCAATGTTGAGTCCTCCAGGCTGTAGGCTGCTCAGGCAGAAGATGAAGTTCCTCCAATTTGCGGTCTGATTCACTGTGGCAATGGAGGAAACCAACGATTGACATGATATAGAGGAGAATCCTCATATAATTCAACCCAGTAATTTATTCAAAACTAAGCTCATTAAGGGTTGTCATGCTAACATCATAGAATGCAATTTCAATGCCTTAGTGCTTTCTACTGTGCAGTTTAATATTTTTTCACATTCAAATCAACTTCCACCAGTTACTTATATTAAAATAAGGAATTTAAGAAGTAAAACAAACATCTATATTTGTTTTCATAAATAAATGTCAATAATAGTTGTTTTGGTTCCACATGATTTACATTGTCACCAGATATAAATCCAAGAAAGTCCAAGCAATAAAACAAGTGATAGCACAGTTTTATCTGTCATTCCTGATGAAGGGCTTTTGCCTGAAACATCGATTTCGCTGCTCCTTGGATGCTGCCTGAACTGCTGTGCTCTTCCAGCACCACTAATCCAGTATTTGGTTTTCAGCATCTGCAGTTATTGTTTTTACCCAGTTTCATCTGTGTCAACATTACTTATCTATTCTCACTTTGACGTTTAACAGTTAACTGATTACTCTGGTAATTTTAGTAAACAATTAATACATGATCTAATTAGAACGTATCATTTAGCTTTGGATATAGACATTTTTCTTTAACACTTGCACTGGAATCTGTCTGTTGTTGTGACTTCCACAGACCCAGGTTTTATTAAAGTTGGAAAAACTCCATGGATATTTCAAAATTGTGGATGCCATTTATAGGATCAAGCAAAAATTTGAATATCTAAAATACTGGACAAAATTCTAGACTTCTCATAATTTTTAAAGGATAAATGAAAGCTGAAATGAGTCTGCAGGAAATACACAACTAGCAAGGCCTGGGAATAGAGACTGCTGTTCTGGGACTATTGTTCAGCCTGGAATTCCAATTTTCACCACCCCTCTAAAAGAACAATCGACCAAAACTAACAGGCCCTAGCCTGAGGCAGGTTTTATACCTTGGGCTGAAAAGTGCAGATGGTGTGGGGCCTACAGAGATACTGGACATTCTACCCCAATCAAAACCCATTCACACAAACACTAATCATCTAACTAGCCAAATAACTTCAGAAGAGAACATCAAGACCTTAAAGAAAACTATAGATCTGAGGGCAGATAATGAGGCTCAGTCAGTATAACTGCCAGCCCCGATCTCACCAGAGAGGTGTGGCTTTTCTCAACAACAAGCTTCTGCACGAATAGCTTCCTGACAGGCTTCCACTCCCAACCAAGAACCAAGAATCACAGAGGCTGAATCAAGACTCTGAACAGAGAAGCTGAATCAGGAAGCCGAACCAAGAGCATCATTGGAACAAAGGACAACTGAGAGGGGGAGAAGCCAACTAAGCACCATCTGAACAAGAGCTTCCAGACACGGGCCTGTTCTGAATCAAGAGAACCGATGGCAATGACCTCAACAACCGGGTGCACCTCAAAACCACATTTTGAGTGGAGAGCATAAACTCCCGAGACCTCAAAGTTCTGACTCATCTAGCAAGGAGGGGGAAGGAGGATGGTGATAGTGCATTGGGACCCCAAGGGTAGGAATTCTAATTAAAGTGTCTGAAACTAAACACTGTTGTTTCCTGTGTGTAGTATACTTATAGGATAGTATTCTCATAGTAGTCACCTAGTTACTTGTGTATTTTAAGTACCACCATTCTGCGAACTGATTGTGGCAATTTCCTGTTTAATTGCATTAACTATTTTCTTATATTAAAATTACCTTTAGTATTTTAAATAAACACAGAGATTCTTTTGCCCTGAAACATGTCAACTGCCTCTTCATTTCGCATTCCATAAAGAAGTCCATTGTCCAGAACCAGGGATCCGGGAGTGATTTGAACCACTTAAAAATCAGAAATAACTGATTAAAAACCAGAAACTACATGTTTTAGGACCCACTCCACCTTTTAACGAAGCAAATTTAGTCAGAAGAGAGAAGGGGACAGGCCATGATTCATGCAGGCAGGAAAATAAAACTCAGCAGGGACATTCAAAATTAGTGCAGGTTCAAATACACCAGATTTTGACTGTTACAAGGACCTTAATCTGCAAAATGGGCATCATAATTTGATGAATGAGACACAAATTCTCTTGAAGAGTATGTAAGGTCGGTAAATGTCATGATCTGAAGTTCTTTAAATTGCCTGTTCTTTGATCTAAAAGTGAAATAAAAGGCTTAAGTTACCAAGACAAATTTACAGAAAAACCAGACTGCTAGACTGCTTTGACTGTTCAAATTATTGTTGGGGATTAGGGAAGAAAAATACAACAACTCACCAGAACAAAGGACCCGATACCCAACATGAGCAAAACCAATGTAGTGTAAAAAATCCCATGCAAGGACTGCACAAAACATTACATAGGACAAACAGGAAGACAGCTAACGATCCGCATCCATGAACACCAACTAGCCACGAAACGACATGACCAGCTATCCTTAGTAGCCACACACTCAGATGACAAGCAACATGAGTTCGACTGGGACAATACTACTATTATAGGACAATCCAAACAGAGAACAGCCAGGGAATTCCTAGAGGCATGGCACAACATCCACAGATTCAATCAATAAGGACATCGACCTGGACCCAATATACCGGCCACAGCAACGGACAGCTGGAACTGACAACCGGAAGCGGCAGAGACAAACCACTATAAATACCGGAGAAAAGATCACAGAAGCGCTTCACAGGAGGCTCCCAAGCACTGAGGATGTCACCTAGACAGGGGACGAAACATCTGCAACACAGCTGGGAGCTCAGCGAACAGAACCACAACAGCGAGCACCCGAGCTACAAACCTTCTCCCAAATTTTGAAGAAAAATACAGTCTGTTAGTACAGTTGAAATAGAATAATTTGTTGTCTGATTCCCAAAAGTTAATATTATGTCATTATGAATGTTTGCCTGAGTTTCCAAAACCATAATTAGCTCAGCAGTTCTAAACTCACAGCTTAATTGATCATTGAAGGAGGCTATTTCGGAATTGTACATTACAATATAATACAGCACAGGAACAGGCCCTTCAGCCCACAAAATCTGCGCTGATTACTAATCCTGATTTGGAGGTGGGGGAGGGGGTTTTGGGGAATGTGGATAGCAGCTAAAGTTTGGTATAGAGCGATATGGAATGTATGAGTGGACACGAGGGATAGGTTAGACATGTGATATGGCAGGGAAGAGCTTTGGCTGTTACAAGGGAACAAGGAGGAAGTCAGACATGAGTTGGTATGCTGGAACTATGGGGGTATGAGGGGACATGGAGATTGCTGATGGTATGAATTGCATGGAGGGCCATGGGGCATTTAGGGGTGGAGTTTTAGGTGGGGGGGGAGGCGGTTGTGGCATGGTCAGGGTGGAGGTGCATCGAGCAGGTTTCAGTGATGAGGGCTAAAATAGTTAACAGTTCTGACAGAAAGGGGGCAAAATTCCAGAAAACTGTTTACATTCTGACCAGCTTGTTTGCTTGCCACCTCTGTGGTCATGTAATGATCTGCTTCCAGGATTAGTGTGCCCAACTGAATCCCATCTCCCCCTCCCTAGAGTTAAAATTGGGCATTGAGGTCTGCAATTTGGGGGATCACCCAGTGAAAACCTGTCTGTGCATCAAGACAATAGAGCGTTTTTGAATACAGACCCGGTATTGGGCTTAATTTTAACCTAAATCAGAACTGGACACATGAAAGAAGTAGGAGTGGAGAGAGGAAGCTGCATTAGCTAAACAATAATTCACACCTATTGTACTTTAACTGACTGATATCATTTATTTAAAGTGAGGCCCCTTATCCTTGGTCAAATTAATAGTAAAAATATTGAAAATCAACAGAAAGACAGTGAAAAACAAAGTAGCTCATTTTAACTTCCTACCCATTGCAATCCCATGCCATCAGGGAATTTAAATTGCCCCAATATTTCAACACCTCCATGTGACTGGTTATCTGCTTTGAAAAATATCACAGGCTTATTTTCTTTGTCAATTATTTATAACATCAAGGAGAAGTTGGAGGCTGTATTGTCAAACCACATGTTAATTACAAAAGCCTCTTCAGTCTTAGGCACTCATCTAACTGTCACAAATACTGACATTATGTGAAAATACAAGCATAACTAATTGCTCAGCTTGTAGAACAATGTGCTCCTCTGGGAATTTATGTCAAAGCTGTTGTTAGCTGTTTCAGAATGGTAATTTCTTTCCATAGATCTTTTCAAGACCAATAAGAATCATTATTATTAATAATATTGAAATATGTATGTTATTTTTATCCAGTCATGGCCACATACCATTGATTCATGCCCTGCCCAGTGGAAGTGGAACTAAGGTTATTCGACACAAAGCTGAAAATGACATTTGATTTTTTTTTCTTAAGTCACTTCTGAATAGTTTGTGTTGTTTTCTTTGAGTTTTTGCTGTTATCAATCAAATTACATTGTTTTTATTCAGCCAGTGTTTGGTTTTGTCAAGGATAACAATAGATGTTAACCAGAACATCAAGGAGTCAAGGTGAGGAAGCATTGAAGAAAGTAACTGAGAAGATATTGTGGTTGTGGAGGTTGAAAGGACATATGGTGAGAATAGTGATTAAAGTAAGACTGCCAAGATGAAGGTTAAGAAGAAAGTCTTAGACTAGATGAAAGGACTCCGTTCTGAGAGCTCTTATTTGGAGCAGTATTGAAAGAAGAATGGGTGACTGACAGGAGGAGATGTGGAAAACCATAAGACCATAGGAGATAGGAGCAGAAAGTAGTCCATTCAGCCCATCAAGTCTGCTCTGCCATTCAATCATGACTGATAAGTTTCTTAACCCTATTCTCCCGCTTTTTCCCTGTATCCTTTGATCCCCTTGACAATCAAGAACCTATCTTAGTCTTAAATAAACTCAATGATCTGGCCTCCAAAGCCTTCTGTGGCAGTGAATAGCACAGATTCACCGCTCTCTGGCTAAATGAGTTCTAAAAAGTCTTCCCTTTATTCCAAGGCTGTGCCCTTGAGTCCCAGTCTCTCCTACTAATGGAAACATCTTCCCAACATCCATTATGTCCAGGCCATTCAGTGTTGTGTAAGTTTCAATTAAATCCCCCTTATCCTTCTAAGCTTCAAAACTCCATTCAGCATAGACCCAGAGTCCTCAAACATTCCTCACATGTTAAGCTTTTCATTCCTAGAAACATTCTCGTGAACCTCCCTGAACATGCTCCAGGGCCAGTACATACTTGCTGAGATATGGGGCCCAAAACTGCATTCAATACTCCAAATGAATAGAGCCTTATAGAGCCTCAGAAGTATATCCCTACTTTTATATTGAAGTCCTCTCAACGTTAATGTCACCATTGCATTTGTCTTCCTAACTACTGACTCAAGTTTTATCTTAAGAAAATCCTGGACTAGAACTGTCAAGTTTCTTTGCACTTCAGACTTCTGAACTTTCTCCACATTTAGAAAACAGTTCCTACCTCTTCCTACAAAATGCATGACCTCAAACTTTCTCACATTGTTCACCATCTGCCACTTCTTTGCCCACTCTCCTAACCTGTCCAAATCCTTCGGCAGCCTCCCCATCTCCTCAGTACTACCTGTCTCTCTATCGTTGTACCATCTCCAAACTTTGCCAGAATCCTCTCAGTTTCTTCATCTAGATCATTAATGTATAAAGTGAAAAGTTGTGGTCCCAAAACTGAGCCCTGCGGTGATCACTATCATTGTGGTAACACCAAATAAAGGAAGTGAAGCTGAAGGTACAACAATAATGGCAGTTTTGTTTTGGAAGTTTAAAGAACATCAATCGGGGAAAGTGAAGCAAATGTTTTATCACCATTCTGCACCCACCCATCAAAACCCTTATGCTTGTACCTACAAACAGAGCTACACAGATCTTAACAAGTCCATTGAACACAGCATTCAATTTATCCTGTAAAGATTGCGTGCTAGTAGGCCTGATTGAAGGAATGAGATATCTGCGTCCTCGATAAATTCTAATGCTGGAGAATTCTTCAGAAGCGTGATTATCATAGCATCTCATGTTTTAAATGACACAATATAAAAATAGGTATTGCAGAGTGATCAACAGCAACAAGCATCTGAGTGGTCCTATTCAAAATGCTGGCACTTATCTCATCTCGAATTTCTGGCATACCTTCCTGATAATAACTATAGGGAATTAACATACTGGATTCTGGTAAAATGCAATCTAAGGGCACCTACAAGTAGCATTAGGCTGTTACCACAAGAAGCAGTAACTACATTCTAAAGTTTAATAGCTCTTAAGACCATAAGACTACAAGACAGGAGCAGAAGTGACCTTTAGAGTGTGCCACAACATTCAATGAGTTAATAGCTAATCTGATAATTCTCAACTCCACTTTCCTGCCTTTTCCCCATAACCCTATCTCAGCCTTGAATACACGTAATGAGCCAGCTTCAAAACAGCCTTCTGCAGTAAAGAATTTCACAGATTCACAACCCTCTGGGAGAAGAAATTCCTCCTCCTCAATTCTTTCTTAAATATGCAACCCCTTAATTGAGATTATACCCTCTGGTCCCAGACTCTCCCATTTCTGAACATAACTCGTTCAAATCTTATATGTTCCAATAAGGTCACTTCTCCTTCTTCTATGTTCCAACAATTCAGGTCCATCCTACTCAATCTCTTCTCACAAGACAGTACTTCCAGACCTGGTATCAGCCTAGTGAACTTTCTTTGGAATGCCTCCATATTTTTCCCAGCATATTTTTCCCTTAGATAATGGACCCAAAACTGTTCACGGTATTCTGGCTGTAGCAGCTCTTTCCAAATAGATCATCATTTTTACCTTGGGATTATGTTTTAGTGTGAAGCAAGTTTGGGTACATGATGGAAGTGGGAGTGAACAGCACATTTCCTTGCTTTAACTGCCCTCCCCAAATGCATTTCTCAACAGTTTTTCAACTGAATTCCTTTTGTCCTTTCTCCGCCCATCTTCCATTGATATCTTCCTGTAAACGATGGCCTTCTTCGACATCATCAATCGAATACCTAATAATCATATTATTCGCAAACAACTTTGTAATGCTGCCTACATTTAACTTTAAATTATTGATATATACTAGAAACAACAAGGGCTCCAGTACTGAGCTTTGTAGGATCATTATCCTTTACTTCTTATTACAAAGTCAATTTTTAGATCCGACTTTCATGGATCAATGGGCTTTTAATCTTCCAACAAGTCCAATTTAATTGCAATTATGGAAGCTGTGAAGACAGTTTGTGTGTCCAGAACAGTCTTCCTTCTCATTGTTTAGAACTGTGAGATCATGTAGCATGGAGAGGTTTTTGATCAGCAAATGTAAAGGTCTGTTGCACATTCATGCCAGTTGACACTAATTTGTTGTTCTAAAATTGCAGCATTGCCACAAATGTTTTCAGAAGTAGAGCAATTATATACTTGTGATAGGTCTGTGGCAAGGCCTACATGACTTAACAAGCTACAAAAGGAAGTAGAACAGGACAGCAGACAAACTACATCCTTCCCTGATGCGCTCAATTTTTTTTATGTTCAGTTTGAGCAGAAGATCAGTGAAATGGTGTCACCTTCCCCAATAGCCCCAGATGCATTTGTTCCCTCAGTCACTGCTGCAAACGTCAGATCGGCTTTCTTGAGAGTGAACCCATAGAAAGCAACTGACCCAGATGGAGTCCCTAGCTGTGCACTCAGATTCTGTGTGGGCCAGTTGGCAGGAGTATTCTCGGACATCTTTAACCTCTGTTTGCTACAATCTGAAATCCCATCTGTTTCAATACAACCATCATCATCCCAGTACCAAAGAAAACACATGCATTGTGCTTCAATGACTACCACGCAGTGGCTCTGACTTCCGTAATTATGATGTGCCTTGAGATCCCGCATCTCCGCCCTTGAACCCCATCCCTCCAACTGCAACGAGGACAAAACTTCCCTGGTCCTCACCTTTCATCCCACCAACATCGCATCATCCTCTGCCATTTCCACCACCTACAAACAGACCCACCACCAGAGATAATATTTCCCTCCCCACCCCTATCCAGTTTGTGTAAAGACCGTTCCCTCCATGAATACCTCGTCAGGTCCATGCCCCTTGAACAACCCACTCTCACCTCCTGTCACCTTCCATGCTACAGCAGGAATTGTAAACCTGCAACCACACCTCCCCCCTTACCTCCATCCAAGGCCCCAAAGGAACCTTCCACATCCATCAAAGTTTCACCTGCATTTCCACACGTCATTTATTGTATCCATTGCTCGCAATGCGGTCTCCTCTACATTGGGGAGACAGGCCGCAGAGCGCTTCAACCCCACTTCCTGTGGCCGAAAATTTCAACTCCCCCTTCCACTTTGCCAAGGACATGCAGGTCCTGGGCCTCCTCCACCGCCACTCCCTTACCCCTCCAATGCCTGGAGGAAGAACACCTCATCTTCTGCCTTGGGGGCCTCCAACCCTATGGCATAAATATGCATTTCATCAGTTTCCTTATTTTTCCATCCCCCCATCTTACCCCAGTTCCAACCTTCAAGTCATGACCTGTCTCATCTGGCCCATCTTCCTTCCCACCTGGGCGGCACGGTGGCACAGTGGTTAGCACTGCTGCCTCACAGCGCCAGAGACCCGGGTTCAATTCCCGCCTCAGGCGACTGACTGTGTGGAGTTTGCACGTTCTCCCTGTGTCTGTGTGGGTTTCCTCCGGGTGCTCTGGTTTCTTCCCACAGTCCAAAGATGTGCAGGTCAGGTGAATTGGCCATGCTAAATTGCCCGTAGTATTAGGTAAGGGGTAAATGTAGGGATTTGGGTGGGTTGCGCTTCGGCGGGTCGGTGTGGTCTTGTTGGGCTGATAGGCCTGTTTCCACACTGTAAGTAATCTAAAAAAACCCTATCTGCACCACCCTCCCCTCAGACCTATCACCTTTACCCCAACCTCCAACCACCTATTGTACTCTCAGCTGCCTTCTCCTCAACCCCACTCCCTCCCATTTATCTCTCCACCCCCAAGGATCCCAGCTTCATTCCTGAAGAAGGGCTTGTGCCAGAAACATCGATTTTCCTGCTCCTTGGATGCTGTCTGACCATCTGTGCTTTTCCAGCACCACATTCTTGACAGCCATAGCTCATGTCAACTCTAGCCTCCCAGTCGGCCTTGGTCTCTTGCAATTTGCCTACTAGTGCAACAGGTCCATGGCAGACATAATCTCCCTAGTCCTCCACTCAACTGGTTATTAAGGATACCTACATCAGACTTCTACTCATTGACTATAACTCCTTCTTCAACACGATAATCCCAACCAAACTAATCTCCAAACTCTGAGACCTAAATCCTTTGCTCCAACCTTTGCAACTGGATCCTTGACTACCTGACACACAGATTGCAACTGTAAGTGAGGATAGGAAATAGCATCTCCTCCACGGCAATCAACACTGGTGCCCTGCAAGGCTGCGTACTCAGCACCCCAGCTCCTTATAGAACTCATGACCATCTGGCCAAATTTTGTCCAAACTCCAACTGCGCTACTGTTGTAGGCTGGCTATCAAACAATGATGAGACAGAATACAGGAAGGAAATAGAATGCTTGGTGACGTGGTGCAAAAATAACAATCTCTCCTTCAGTGTCAGCAAAACTAAAGAGCTGATCATCAACTTCAGGAAGTAGGAGGACACGCCCCTACCTACATCAATGGAGCCGAGGTGGAGATGGTTGAGACAGTCAAGTTCCTAGGAGTGAGATCACAAACAATCTATCCTGGACCACCCGTATTGATGCAATGCCCAAGATGGCAAAACAACACTTCTTCTCCCTCAAGAATGTAAGGAATGTCAACATATCCAGAAGGACCCTCACCAAAATTTTACACATGCACCAGAGAAAGCATTCTATCAGCAACTGCTCTGCCCAGGACTGTAAGAAACTACAGAATGTTGTGGTCACAGCCCAGACCATCACGCAAGCCAACCTTCCATCCATTTACTCCATCTACACTTCTCGTTGCCACAGAAACGCAGTCATCATCAAAGACCCCTCCCACTCTGGTCATTGTCTCTTCCCACCTCTTCCCTCAGATAGAAGATACAAAAGCTTAGACATACACACCAACGGGTTCAAGAGCAGCTTCTTCCCCACTGTTAATAGAATTCTGAATGGACCTCTCAAATTTCAAATCTAATGTTGATCTTGTTTTTTTGTGCACCGTTTTTGCAGCCATAACTTTGTATCCTAGGCTCTGTCCAATCACCCTATGATATTTGTGTCTTTGTATGTTATGTTACGATGCACTTGACAATAATAAATCAAATCAAATCAAATCAAATCATGATGGAAGCTGGGTTAGAGCTGGAATAGGAGAAAGTGAGGATTGCAGATGCTGGAGACTAGAGTTTAAAAATGTGGTGCTTAAAAAACACAGCAGGCCAGGCAGCATCTGAGGAGCAGGAGAATCAATGTTTCGGGCATAAGCCCTTCTTCTGGAATAATCAGGCATCCAGATTTTGCTGATTATTCCATTTCCTATTAATTAGCAGCACAAAATAAGACAAAGGCTGAGGGAACTTATGGCACAGTGTAGAGACCTCATCTGTAAACTAATCAGCCCCAGTTTGACTTCTACCTGTTCCAGAGGTGTGTAATAGTCTTGAACAGATTGAGAAGGAAACATTGTTTTAAAAAGTTATTTTCAGACATAGGCCAACACAAATTATGGGTTCTGCCTCTCCCTGTGTTTCTTTTCTAGTACTTTCAATTAATTTATGTTTGCTGCACAATTATCCTAAAGCACATCCTTGAAAGTTAGTAGATTTCATTGGCTTTGGTATTTGAAGCTGTATCATTACAATCAGTAACAACATCAACTTTATAAAATGGTTCCTTTTCTTCAATGATCATACCATCACGCCTTATCGCAGACAAACATTGCCACATTGGATGCTCAAGTCTCTCCCTCTCTCATTCACTCTGTTATAGACCGACCAAACCCCTTCAAAATATATTAAGAAGATAGCCCAGACCCTAACTTAATCTTATTTTAAAGGCAAGTGTCAGGTGTTGCATTTCATGTACATTTTGACTGATCAAACTATCAGATTTGAAGTAAAACACATGTTACTCATATACCATAGTAAAATACATAGAATCATAGAGTCATAGAGATGTACAGCATGGAAACAGACCCTTCAGTCCAACCCACCCATGCCGACCAGATATCCCAAACCAACCTAGTCCCACCTGTCAGCACCTGGCCCATATCTTTCCAAACCCTTCCTATTCATATACCCATGAGGAAGAAGGGATTGGATAACTGTACTGGAAAACCTAACAGAATAATAGATTAATTTACTACTAAACACTAACTGTTCTAATATGGTAACATCCCACAATTCTAGCATCAGCAGATAAAGCCTCTACTCTTTGTAATCTTTATTAATGACTTGGATGAGGAGATTGAAGGAAGGGTTAGCAAGTTTGCATACGACGCAAAGGTTTCTGGTGCTGTTGACAGTATAGAGGACTGTTGTAAGCTGCAGCGTGACATTGACAGGATGCAGAGATGGGCTGAGAGGTGGAAGATGGAGTTCAACCTGAATAAATGTAAAGTGATGCATTTTGGAAGGTCGAACTTGAAAGTTGAATACAGGATTAAAGACAGGATTATTGGCAGTGTGGAGGAACAGCAGGATCTTGGTGTGCAGGTACATAGATCCCTTAAAATTGCCACCCAAGTGAACAGGGTTGTTAAGAAAGCATATGGTGCTATGGCTTTCATTAACAGGGGGATTGAGTTTAAGAGCAGTGAGATCTTGTTGCAGCTCTATATAACTTTGGTTAGACCGCACTTGGAATACTGTGTCCAGTGCTATTATAGGAAAGATGTGGATGCTTTGGAGAGGGTTCAGAGGAGGTTTACCAGGATGCTGCCTGGAATGGATGGCTTATCTTACGAAGAGAGGTTGACTAATCTCAGACTTCTTTCATTGGAAAAAAGAAGGAAGAGAGGGGACCTAATTGAGGTGTACAATATAATGAGAGGCATAGATAGAGTTAATAGCCAGAGACATTTCCCAGGGCAGAAATTGTTAACACGAGGGGTCATAGTTTTAAGCTGTTTGGCGGAAAGTATAGAGGGGATGTCAGAGGCAGGTTCTTTACACAGAGAGCTGAGAGCATGGAATGCGTTGCCAGCAGCAGTTGTGGAAGCGAGGTCATTGGGGATATTTAAGAGACTGCTGGACATGCATAAAGAGTTCGTACATTAGGTTTACCTCACATGAGGATCAATGGTCGGCACAACATCGTGGGCTGAAGGGCCTGTTCTGTGCTGTACTGTTCTGTGTTCTATGTACACCCTTGGCAAAAGACAAATTTAGTTCAACAGATTGTCTCACATGTAATTCTAGCATCACAAATAAAGCGTCAAGAGAAAACGTTGACCGGAAGAATCGCAGGGAGAGAGGTACTGCCACTTCCAAACCCAGCTTCAAGAACCTCGCAACAACTGTCGAAAACTAAAAACTAAAAATCCTGATTCCATGGGAACTTGCCCCATACATTCAGGCTGCTTCTATTGTTCTTACTTTAAAAAAAATCCAAGACCTAATAAACTGTTTACTCTAATAGCTCTGAGTAGGTTGCTCGGTACCACTCACACTTCTTCATTAAGTAAAACCAAGACAAAACATACCTCTTAAAGCCATAGTCTCGTTACAACTCTCATTGTGTTGATTTGGCCAATTCTGAATGTTTTCACATGCATATTAATGCAGCCAGAACTATATTTCAGGATAGAGAAACAGCACTACGTGCCCAAAAGAACAGTTTTCAACCAAACAGATGCAGAAGGTTACAGTCCAGTCATAACACACACAAAAATTGTCTTTAATTGGACTGTCCTAAAATGTTTTAATTTGTGTTTTCCTTATTACTAATGGATTATTGTCACCCAACATTAAATCATATTTTTCTAAGGTTCAGAGGAAATGTGCTCCCTTGGAATAACATTCACAAGCCAATAAATTCTAAGAGTGGAGTGCAGTCAAGTAAATGCTATAATTGTGCAGGCAGGAGGTTAATTATCACAGTTAAGTTTTATATCATGTGATGGCATTTCTACCATTAAAAAAACGTTTAGCAGTTTTTCAACCCACTGTCACCAAAATTTATATCAGATTGGAAATTAATTAGGTAGGTTTAATAACAGTTTTTTTGTCAAATCCTTAGGTCAAAATTACCATTGAGACCGAGTTCATCAAATAATTCATTAAAATGTAGCTGTCAGGGGAACTCCATCTCCGTTAGTCTGTCTATGAAGAAGGAAAATTTGCACTGCACTAAATCACATCTCTTTACATCATGGTCACAAATGAAGGGCCCACTTCAACAGTAAAATGTGCTATAAATCTTCTAAATGCTGTAGCTGTTTAGTATGAAAACAATCATCTCATCTCATCTATAGCAACATCACAATAATTGTAAAATACTTTGCACTTTTGCAGCCAAGAAATATTGTATACTAATGATGTATTAATCCTGAACATATTGCAAATGTTCAGCAGCTCCCCTTTTAGGTTGTGTTATAATCTGAACCCTTTTTTCTGGAAAAATGCAAACATTTATTGATCTGTTGGTTTGGCTTCTAATTATCCAAAAGGAAAGAATACACGCCAACAACTGCGGGCTTTATCTTTGTACTGCTGTGATACCTTTATATCTTTACCTTCAAAGTCTCTCTCTCGACAAAAATAAAAACATTTCCCAGCACTTCCTCGTTCATGTGCCGCCCTATGATGGTGTCATTCACAGATATGGTGCCAAATCTTGTCATCCCAGAGCATAAAAGACGTGCATAGGCAGGATCCAAAAGACTTGCAGGCAAGACCCAATTTCAGGGCTCCTCCCCTAATCCCATCATGTCATATTTCTGATGGGAAGAAATAAAAGGTTTAGGTTCCCAGTGTGCATGTTGCAATCCCAATGTGACTGATCCATTGCTGAGTCAGTGATGTCAGGACCACTGCCATTTTTAATCGAGTCAGTAGTAGGAGATGCGGTTTATACCAGCTGAGAACTGGAGTGAGGCCTATTCTAGAGTTGTGACAGGGAAATGTAAAATGGATTGCTAACTTCACATTATAATCACGTTGTTAGTCAAAAAATGCCTGTAAAGCAGTGAGTGATCATAACTTCCTTTTTAGAAAAGGTGATGAATAAATTGATCAAAATTGTGAAAGTGAAAAGGTTTTCAAAATATTAAATTAATTTATCCAATGGATAAAGGCCAACTTCTTATTGAACAGTATTAGTTTTCTGATTTTAATTTGTATTTGCATCTTAGATTTTCATCTTTTCATGGGTTGACAGGTCAGGCAGTTTTCAGGTTTTGAGGCAGTGGGATAGATGGCAATCTGAACAACTACTTCAAGGCCTTTACTATATTCAGATCTGGAAGTGTTGTGAACACATTTGTGCAATGGAATCTCACTAGGAATGCTTGGCTGTGGTTCAAAAACCTAACAGTGAATTCAGCTTGCAGAGGTTTATTGAGATTGTTATCAAGGGGTAATGGCTGCTTAGCATTCAAGGCAGAACTGGGCTGGTGTCCCAGCAAAACAGGCCTTTTTCAGGAGACTATGACCGAAATTCCAGTCCAATCCTGCCACCTCACCATGAAGACAGTGTGAGTGGGCAGTGATGGGCAGGATTCAGAACTGCACTGCATAGAAATCTCCTGACTCATGAGTCACATCTCAAAAGGAAAATGTAACCCCACTACTGAGCCAGACTTCACATATACACTGACATGAATAAGCTTTGTGTTTCCTTCAACATTCCTGAACCTGTCATTATCTTTGTCAGATACTAGGGCAACCACTGCCATTAGGTTTGAAATTTTATATCTTGATACTAATTCCATCCACCTCCTCAGCTATTGTTCCAGGTTAAAGCTGACTGTTCAAATCTATGTTCTAGTTGATTGTGCCTCTCTGAAGAATCAAGTTTTTTTTTCCTTCTGTCTGGTAAAATGATCACTTACATGAAAAGCTGGTGCTGCTGCCGTTTGTAGGAAAATTTCACATTGATGCAATTTTGGACCAAAGTGGATTTTCTTTCACTAATGATAAATTATTTAATTCCATTGTCTCAGAAATCGAAAAGGTACAGTGATTTGCAATGATTTTTTTTCTCAACTGAGCACTGATAACTTTAGTGAGGAGCAGCTATTAACTTACCGAGCATCAATGATAGGTCAAAGATAATAAGTAGCAATAGTATTCAATTGAAAAACAGGTTTGCCATTTCATTTGATTGCTTCCATTAAGTTTAGTTTTTATCTAATGAGCAGAGGCCATTTGCTAACATAGCACTGTCAACAATGTGACGTGGATTACCTAATATCCTACTGAAATGAATTGAAAGGGTGGTTCAGAGGGGCTTAGTTATTAATTATATGAAGAGATGATTAAGCTAAACTCAATAGTGTTATGATACTAATACCTTATGCTTTATTCCCAAGTAACCAATGCAAGTTGAACTGTGGCCCTTTTCTCAGCAACGGAACTCCTGACAGTCCTCCAACTCAAGGCAAGGAAAGAATGACAGATTTTAAATTTTGTTTGTGTATTGGTATTGGGAAGTTATGTTGATGTGAACATTAAGAAAGATACTTTATTTCTTATTAATCTAATTCACATACATAATGAAAACTAAATAAGTTAACACAATAAACACGTGTAAAACATTTGGTTTAATATCAATTAGATTGTGCCCAATTCTGTGAATCACAGTTGAGGAAGGCTATGGAGACATCAGAGAGCATGCAGAAAAGACTCCCAAGAATGAATCCATGGATAAGGAACTTCAGTTTGTGAATACAATCGAGGATCTGGAGCTGTTCTCTTTGGATAAGAGAAAATTAAGAGGAGGTCAGATTGAAGTGTTCAAAACTGCAGTGCCTCAGAACAGTGTACTTAGAGAGAACCTGTTTCTATTGGCAAAAGCATGAGAACCAGAGAACAGTGATTTGAGGCCTCAAGTTTCCTCAAGTTGCCCAGAGAACAAGATGCATTACTCCAGCTGATTTTGAACCACTGTTTTGTACAGGTTTAATGTAAGCCCCTTCATTTTGTTTTCTATGTTCCAGTTGATGATGTCTGGATGCTACATGCTTTATTAATCTCTCTCAACACATCCTACCATCATCAAAGACTTACATACATATATTCATTGGACTCTCTCTCTCTCTCTCTCTGTTCCTGTGCCTTCTTTAGAAATTTCCTTTCATTTTTGTTTTATTTCTCTATGCTCATCCTCCCAAAATGAATAATTTCTTACCTTCCTGCATTGAATGCCCTCTGTTACTTGTCTATCCATTTTACTAAATTATTTTTAAGATTCTACACCATCTTCCTCATGATTTATGATACTTCCAAGTTTTGTGCCAATTGTAACTTTTGAAATGATACCTTGTAAATCAAGATTTCAATGGTCAACGTACATCAGAAGGAGCAGAGGCCTGAACACTGATCCCTGGGGAGGTCTATCATAAAATGGAATCATGCTCTTTGAGATATTTATAAAGTAAGGACCCAACTGAATACAGAGAGATTAGTTTGTAAATTTTGTTTGTCATTGATAAATCCCGTACGACATTGTTCATTAATTATGAGTGTGCTGTTGCAGCAGTTCAAATGTCACAGATCACATCTTGTGCCACAATGATAGTATCCTGATATCCGGACTCAAGTCCCACCTGCTCCAGAAGTATGCCATAATATGTCTATATAGGTTGAGTAAAAATACGATTAGAAAGTGAGGACTTCCTGAAGAAGAGCTGATACCCGAAATGTCGATTCTCCTGTTCCTTGGATGCTGCCTGACCTGCTGCGCTTTTCCAGCAACACATTTTCAGCTAAAAATACGATTACACACCATATAATCATGACCCTCATTATATTCTCTGTCACCCCATCTATAAATGCAAGCAACTTAGTTAAACACAATTGACTGATAACAAATCCATTCTGGTTTTTCTTAATAGACCCACATTTGCCCAAGTAATAATTAATTTTGTCCTGAATTATTGGGCTGAATTTTCCCAGGTCCTGAAAAACATGGGCAATGATGAAACAATTGGGAAAATATAGTGCAAACGTAGAAATCAGATTCTTGACATCCTGAAATGAAAGTTTGATTTTGCGCAGAATATTTCAACCTCTAATTGAGAATCTCGCAAGTGAATAGCAAGGGGCCTATTTGCATTAATTAGCATTTTGTTATTACAAATATTGCCTCGTTTATCTGTGCATTATTATTTTCCCAAGCAGTGGTAAGAAAGTAGACAGTGACAATTTCCAATATGAAAGTCATAGTTGGCACCAGGTAGCTGTCACTCACCAACATGCTTTCTGAGTCTTCATGGTGGCCAGCTTCATGTGGGGTATTCTATGTGCAATGATCACCCCCATCCTCCAACCAGAGAGATTGACATTGACCAAGCACACCAGACTCACCCCATCACCATGGCATATCTCGGAATCGCTAATAATCCAGTTCACCAATCTAATACTGTACTTTGGGGTTCACCAATACTTCTCAGTGCAATACTTCCAGGCTGCGTTGTGCTCAGGAACAATAACGTTATGCATCAGAAATGGGAAGAACTCAATGCTTGATTTCTTAAGACAGGTACACAATCCTTTATCCAAATTCCTTGGGGACAGTTGTTGTTGTGATTTTGGGATTTTTCAGATTTCAGCATAAATGACATTTTCACAGTGAAATTAAAACATCTTACTAAACAGTAGACCCATGTGTGTCTACTACGAGCACTGAGGCACAACTGATGCCTGCCAGCGCTGTGCCACGCTACCACGTCATACCTGAGTCAAAGGTGTTTGAAGTTGGGTCACCTGTTCACATGCTAAACAACCTTGTTATGCAAAAAAACTTCGCGACAAAAACTTTGGATTTCAGAGCTTTTCGGATTACGAAATTTTGGATAAAGGATTGTGTACCTATACTTCGTTTCAAAGAATCATAGTATCTCAAGAGTGCAGAAGGAAGTAATTTTGCTCATTGAACCTGCACCAACCCTTCAAACAGCATTCCACCCAGACCCACAACCCTGCAATGAGCATCTTTTTAACCATGGCTAAACCTAACTTGCACATCTTTAGATTACGAAAAGAAACTGGAGCACCTCGTGGAAAGAAGCCATTCTTGAAGAAGGGCTGATGCCCGAACCATCAATTCTCCTGTTCCTTGGATGCTGCCTGACCTGCTGCACTTTTCCAGCAACACATTTCCAGCACCTAGTGGAAACTCACATTGACACAGGAGAGCGTGCAAACTTCACACAGATAGTTACCTAAGACTGGAATCAAACCTGGGTCACACTGGTGCTGTGAAGCAGCAGTGCTAACAACTATATGCCGCCCCACTTTGTGCTTACTTAGATGCTCGCAGCTTCTATATCTAGCCTTGCCTTACTGTACATTGCTGCCACATTCAGAATTTAAAGGTTCATATTACTTCGCCTTGCCTTTTAGCACAGACAACAACCAGTCATCTGTCATGTTTGGCAGGAATGACCATATTGTTGAATGTCACCATACTACATTAATAACATGCCTACAGAATGCGCCAAAAGCTGATGCAGCAAACACACTGAAAATGCTTCAACCAAAAGATCATGTCTCAAAACTAAGGTGATTTTGTCAAGGCAATTGTGACTGTTCCAAAGAAATTTCACTGGACACAAAACATCAACTGTGTTTCTCTCTCCATAGATACTGCCAGACTGCTGAGTTTCACCAGTATTTTCTGTTTTTATTTCAAGAAGATGCTTTTGATAATCAGAAGATCCTACGGAAAGGAGCCATTGAAGGCATCATTGGTCACCACCACCATGGGCTTCCATTCGGGTACAGTACCTTACATCATTTGGAATCACTAAACTGCAAGACTCAAGCTCATAGGGTAGAAAGATAAAGAGTTAAGTAAAGGTGTTGAATGCAAACAATAGGGTACCTCAAACCTGACGGAGTTAACAGGGTGGGCAAAGAAGAATGAAACATGAAGGTTTGGGAGGGCTGGGGAGGAGGGGTCACGCTAGATAATAGGCTGGGCCTGAACTCACTCTGTGAAGGGGTAATTTGTGTTGCCTTCCATTTACATCCTGTGACAATGCTGCTCCTTTAACAAGGTTAAGTTGTCCTTGGCTTTTTTTTTCCAAGAGGGGTCGTAAAGGCAAAGGTTCGATTTGTCTGGGTGAGGGACTTTGCTAATGGTTAACAGATACTGCTTAAGGCAATAATCAGGGAAATGGATTTTTGAAAAGGGAGTGGCCAATTCGCCCAGTTCAGAGATTTTTCTAGTTTGATTTTTAGTTTTAGCTGGGGACCCCAAGAAACTACTAGGAAAAAAGAAACAGCTACACTGAATAGAGGCTCCACATCGATTCTCTCTCTTCCTCTCTGCCATCTGTCTTGTAAGAACCTGTGTTTGAAATTACCTTTTTGCCAAGGCAGTGTGTTTATGGGATGTTGCAGGTAATTGGAATGGTTCTTTGTTAAGTTAGATCGTGCTAGTCAGGTTTTCAAGTTGTTGTTATTCTAAATTGAATTATTTTGTTTTTATTTCCTTTGGTGGTGTGTAAATAAATTCTATTTTACTTGAAGCCAAGTGGTTTGATCAGCTGCATCACGCCTGCAATGTCCACCTTAACATTTGCCTAGAACAACTGGAAACGTTAGGGTCTGGGTTACCTTCTTAAAATATTTTGAGGGGGTCTGACCTGGTCCATAACAGATTGGGGGCTCTTTTCAGGATTTATTCTATAGTTCCAATTTGGAATTCGGGTTCTTGAACTCAAAGGCAGCGAGTGGTAGGCTTTAGTGTCTTTTGCTCCAGGTGTTGAATTCGATTGCTTTAAACAGTGCTGGTGCAGTAATGACTCTTTCAGTTGCCAAGAGTTTTCTGGGGTGGAAGAAGTGAATTTGGGGCTTTACAAAAGGTGAACAAGGAAAGGCTGCTGGAATTGGCAGTCAAATTGGAGTTGAAATTGCCTGTGTCTCTGAAAAGTGATGTGGTTATTGCAACAATAGTTCAGCATTTGAATTTGCAGTAAAGACCATCAGAATCTTTGGAGATGGCTAAAATTCAATTTAAAATGAAGCAGCTTGAGTTAGAAGCAAAAGAGAAAGAAAGAGAAAATGAAATGATGATTAAAAGCAGAGGAAAGACAAAAGGAAAGAGAGAGAGAAGAAAGTGAGAGAGAGAGAAGAGAAAAAGAGAGAGAAGAAAGGGAGAAAGAGAGAATTTGAACTTCATAAATTGGCACTCAGCCAGGAAAGTCAGTGAAAAAGGATGGAGATGAAGGCAGAAGGTAAGCTGAGTAAGGAAGAGCATAAGGATGAGCAAACCCATTGGAGCCAAAGGCCAGGATCTGTTTAAAAATATCCAAGCATTGCCGAAATTTGATGACAAAGATGTAGAAGCCTTTTTCATCTCATTTGATAAAGTGGCTAAACAAATGAAGCGGCCAGTAACCATGTGGGTTTTGCTGATCCAATCAAACTTGTAGGTAGAGCTAGTGAGGTATTTGCATCACTATCAGAGGAGGTATCTGAGGCGTATGAGGAGGTGAAGAAAGCCACTTTATGTGCATATGAGCTTGTACTAGAAGCCTACAGACAACGTTTCAAGAATCTAAGGATAGATCCTGGTCAAATCTACATTGTATTTGAAAGGATCAAACAAAGTAATTGTGATAAGCGCATTAAAAATAGAGCAAACCTATGACGTTCTGAGGTGATTATTTTGGAGGAGTTCATTAATTCACTTCCTGAACTAGTGAGAATCCATGTGGAAGAGCAGAGAGTTAAAACAGCAAGATTAGCAGCTGAAATGACTGATGATTATGATTTGGTCCATTAATCAAAGTTTGGCTTCCAACATCAATTTCAATCCGTGAGGGATAGAAATTGGGGGAAAGAGAAAGCCTCACGTGGTAAGGGAAAAGTAGATCTAGGTGAAGATCATAAGGATAACTTACCTCAGAGTAAAAAGGAAACCCTTGAAAGGGAAAGAGAACGTAAAAGTCTCTGATGTTTTCACTGCAATAAAGTAAGCAATATGAAATCATAGTTATGGTGGGTTAGGAAAAGCACTGGGAAGCCAGATGTAGGAAAGCAGGAAAAGCCAGTAAATTTTGTTGAAGTGGGAACAGAAAGCACAGTGGAGGCTAGAAAGCTGCACCAGAATGTACAAGCTGGTCAGAGGCTGGTTAAGGAGGAAGTGCCAGGTCTTCTTAAACCATACACTTGCAAAGGTAAACTTTACTCAAGTACGCCAGGAGCAGCAGGTCAAGAGGTTACAATATTAAGAGACAGAGGATCCTCTCAATATTTGATGTTGAAAGATGAGGAGATATGTACCTCCGAAGGACTACTGCCAGACTAATGCTAGTAAGTGGAATTCACAGTGATACAAGAAGTGCTCAATTATGTAACGCGAGGTTAGACTGTCCAGTGAAGAGTGGAGAAGTCATGGTAGGAGTACTGGAAAAACTCTCAGCTCCTAGAAAATAATTTGTCCTTGCTAATGAAATAGCTGGTACACAGGTAGGAGTGCTGCATACTGTGAAAAAGGCAGTGGAAAATCAGGCAACTGAGCTATTACAGGAAACATCTCTTGGGATTTTTCCTGACTGTGCGATAATGAGGTCACAAAGTCACTAGTTGAAACAGGAGAGAACAAACAGTACAGATAAGAAGGTTGAAGTGGAATTAGCAGAGATCCTGTTTGATCAGATGGTTGAGACAAACCAAGAGCAAATGGATGATAAAGTAGACATCTTTAGCTCAAAGAAATTAACTGAGTTACAGCAGAAAGATGAAAAAAAATTAAGGCAATTGTATAAAAAGACATACATGGAAGAATAACCTAGATCTACCCCTGAGTGCTACTATCTTAAAAATGATATCTTAATGAGGAAATGGAAATCATCACACATTCAGGCAGATGAGAAATGGACAGAAATTCATCAAGTCATATTGCCAGCAGGTTATAGAAAGGAGGTGTTGTGGGTAGTGCATGGACTCCCAGTAGGAAGTCATTTAGGGGTAAGACAAACTCAAGCCTGGATTGCACAAGGATGTAGTTGAACTTTGCCAGACATGTCATACATTTCAGGAAACTGGAAAACCACCGGCAATAATAGAACCCACACTTTTAATATCCATTCCTGCATTTGAGGAACCTTTTATAAGAGCCTTAATTGATTGTATAGGACTCCTACCTAAAACAAAAAAGAGGCAATCAATATTTGTTAACAATAATGGACATGTCCATTAGATTTCCAGAGGCTATTCCATTAAGCAATATCACAGCTAAAAGGATTGCAGAGGATTTACTCAAATTTTTTCACAAGATACAGATTACCCACAGAGATCGAGGGTCAAATTTTACATCAAAATTATTCAAGAAAGTCATGGACAGCTTAGGAATAAAACAATTCAAATCTACTGTGTACCATCCAGAATTGAAGGGAGCACGAGAAAGGTGGCATCAGGCATTAAAGATCATGTTGAGGACTTATAGTCAAGGTTATCCAGATTAAATTGGATAAAGGAATTTCACTTGCACTTTTTGCCATCAGAGATAGACCAAATGAATCAACCAAATTCAGTCCATTTGAATTAGCTTTTGGGCATGAAGTGAGAGGACCATTAAAACTAAATAAGGAGAAATTGCTGAGCCAGAATTCAAAGACCACATATTTGGACTGTGTGTCAGATTTTGGGAATGATTAAATAGAGTGGGGGAGTTAGCTGGGTAGTGTTTAAAAGTATCACAGCATACAAAGAAAGAGGAAACAGACAAGAAATCAAAAACGTGCAATTTTGCCATCAGAGTTAAATTGAGTGTTACTTCCAGTATTGGTGAACCTTTAAAAGCAAGGTTTAGTGGACCTTATCAAGTCGAAAGGAAATTGAGTGAGGTGAACTATTTGACAAGGACTTCAGACAGAAAGAAATCTTACAGAGTGTGTCATGTGAATATGCTCTAAAGGTATTTTGATAGGAAAGGAAAACAAAAGGAGAATGTGTTATTAGTTACAACAAGGAGTGAAGGATCAAGTTCAGAGGATTCTGAATTGGACATTCCTCAAATTAAATTGAACAACGAGGAAGTTATCAAAAATTGGGATAAATTATTTGAGTTACCTTCCACAGGAAAATCAAAATGACCTGAAAGGGTTATTGCAATCACATGGGAAGATATGTGGAAATAAGCTGGGAAATACGAACGTAATTATCCATAATGTAGATTTAGAAAATGCTGTTCTGATTAAGCAACATCCTTATAGGCACAACCCCTCTAAAGTTGGCACAGGTTCAAAAGGAGATTGAACGCATCCTCCAAGATGACAAAATCAAATGAGTTATAGTAATGGGAGCTCACCCATTGTAATGGTGAAAAAACCAAATGGTACCAAAGTTGTGTGGATTATTGCAAAGTCAATGCAGTTACAAAGACTGATGCATATCCAAATCCACATTTGGAAGACTGTGTTGGAAAGGTGGGAGAGGCAACTAAGTTGGACTTGCTCAGAGAGTACCGGCAGATATCTTTGACCGAAAGAGCGAAGACAATTTGGCTTTCATAACGCCGAATGGACTGTATCAATTTAAAATCATGCCATTTGGTATGAAAAATGCGCTAGCCACATTATAAAGACTAACCAATACGGTCAAATCCAGATTACCCAATTGGGTAGTATACATTGATGACCTGGTGATTTTTAATCATACGTGGAAAGAACATTTGCAACATTTATCAGAATAGTTCAATCGACTTCGGGAGACAAGCTTGATGATAAACTAAGAGTGAATTTGCCAAAGCCCAAGTCACCTCCTTTAGACATGGATTAAGGACCCCATGGAATGCATAAACAAAGGTAACTGGGGAGTTTCCAATACCATCCCTTGCAGCAGCCAGCACCGGATGCATAGGATTGGAGGATCCCTCCAAGTATGCTCCCATTTAAGCAGATGGTTGTGTTTGAATTTGGGAAAAATTTGAGATGTGATAAAAACCCAAGTGATTTATGAAGTAATATTTGAAAACTAAAGTCATCTAAGATAAAGAACAACCAAACAAAACATAAAATTGCCTGGAATCAAACATAAATATTTGAGTTTCTGTTTTAAAGTTTTCTGAGAATATTTTATTGGACTATAAAAGTTTCTCTGGAGCTCATGAATGAGATAGGATAGTAATTGCTGGGATGTGGAAGGCTTGTCTTATGAGGAAGGTTTGCACAATTTAGGCCAATACTCACTAGAAAAATGAGAGGAGATCGAATTGAGGTATATAAGATGCAAAAGAGGATTAACAAATTAGATGTAGAAAGGATGCCCCTTGTGGGGCAAACACTATAATTTTAAGCTAAGGAGTGGCAGATTTAAAACAGAGATGAGGAGGAGTTACTTCTCTCAAAATGTCATGAATCTGTGGGATTCACTATCTCAGAGAGCTGTGGATGCCAGGACACTAAATAAATTTAAGGAAGAGATAAACAGGTTTATAATTTAGGGTTTTGGAGAGTCAACAGGAAATTGAACTTGAGGCTGAGATTTGTACAACCATGATTGTATAAAATGGTGGAGCAGGCTTGACGGGCTCAATTGCTACTGCTGATCCTGTTTCTTATGTGCTTACACATACATTTAAAATGACAAAAATTAATTGAGGCTACAAGACAGAGACAAAATAAAACAGCAAATAACAGAGATTGGAAAAATGTGTCTTGGTGTAACTCAGTCAACTTGATATTAGCATGCATTTTAGTGGAAGGAAACCTTAAATAAAAGCAATAAATCAATGTTTTTCTCTTGGCAATGTTTGTGGCCTTGTCTTCTTTCTAAGAGAACTGAATTCGATAGTCAGGCCAGAATCTGAGGCATAGAATGCAGAGATAAGTAAGGACTAGCTATCCAGATCTTTTGGTAAGATCAAAGAGAGTCAAAATGCATTACATAGAGAATCATAGTTACAGTGTTTTCCAGCACAGAAACAGATCCTTTGGCCTAACTACGCTCACCTGCTTCAGGCAGTTTCTCTTGGCCTGCAGAACATGCTCGAAAGTGTGATAGTTCAGTGACTACTGACAACAAGGCACCAGAAACAGCTTCTAAGATCATTAATGGCTCCCAAAAGATATTTATTGCTGGTCCAATGAACATATCAGGAGTCGGAAACCTCATATTGACTTTCACAGGACTTCCAAGACTTGCCTGAAACTATTTAATCTGAACTAACCAACCCATTGTACTTCTGTTCAAGTGCTGAAAAAGAGTCACAAATATTGCAACAAATCGAACTATTGGCAATGATGTGTCTTCCTTAATGCCTCATTCAATGCCTGCATGAGTAGGGCTCAGTTGTGCAGTGGCCTATTCCACTTAACAATACAAAATGTCATGACAGTTATATTGATAGGATAAGTAAATGGACAAAACGATGGCAAATGGAATATAGTGTTGGAAAATGTGTAGTTGCTCATTTTGGAAGGGAGAACAAAAGAAAACATTACTTAAATGGATAAAAATTGCAGAAAGCTGCAAATCAGAGGGACCTTTTATCCATACAACCTGGAAACAGACCCTTTGGTCCATACCAACCAGACATCTCAATCTGACCTAGTCCCATTTGCCAACATTTGGCCCATATCTCTCTAAACCCTTCCTATTCATATACCGATCCAGATGCCTTTAAAATGTTGTAATCGTACCAACCTCTGCCACCTCCTATGGCAGCTTGTTCCACACATGCACCACCCTCTGCGTGAAAAAGTTGCCCCTCAGTTGTCTTTTAAATCTTTCCCTCTCACCGTATTGGGATCTTAAAACAATTTGGATTCAGTTAAACACATTGATACATTCGAACATGAACAAAATTAAAGAAAAATGACAGAAATTTGATTTGAACAACTGTGGGCTTAGAATACTAGCAAGAAATGTCTTCAAGGTGAAGGGAGACCTGGAGAATTTAAAATTAATTTGTGATCTTGTTTTGTTACTATAGAGTAAATTGACCTGCTGGTGAAAACTGGAGGATGACAAACAGATATATAGCATAACTCTAAGTCAATTTTATTCAGAGATCACGACAAATAGAATACGGTGAGTTTTTATATGGGTGTTGAGAATCTAAAATCTAAAAAAAATTTGGCAATTTGAACAGATCGCCTCACTCAAAGCTTAAACCTATGACCAGAGGAACAGGAGTAGGCCATTCAGTCCCTCAAGCCTGTTCCACCCTTCACTGAGATTATGGCTAACTATATATATATCTCCCTTTGGCTCATATTCCATTATACTTTTGCTTAACAAAAATGGTCTCTCTCAGATTTAAAATTAACAACTGACCAGCATCCACCGCCATTTGTGGGAGAGAGTTCCAAACATCAACGGTCCTTTGGGTGTAAGAGTGCTTCCTAACATCTTCCCTGAATGGTCTGGCCTCAATTATCAGACTATGCCCCCTAGTTCTAGAATCCCCAACCAGTGGAAATAGTTTATCTACCCTGCCTTTTCCTGTTAATGTTGTGAAGACTTCAATCAGACCATCTCTTAACCGTCTCAATTCTAGAGAAAACAGGCTTAATTTGTATAACATCTCCTCAAAACCTAACCCCTGAAATGCAAGTAACATTCTCATAAATCTACAATGAATCAGCAAGCTACCTTTAGCTTCTGACAGACACTAATTGTGTAAAAAGTCACAACAAATCATTTAAGCACAGTAAGAATAGAAAACGCTTGAGGGAACCTAACTTCCACTTGAAACTAACTTAGAGAAGACAAAATGCTTGAATTTATAATTGTAACTACAATTGTAAAGTAGATAAGAAAATTATTATGTGAGGTATCAATTGCCAGACATTTTAAACCTCACAGAGGGGTACTGTGGGTTGATAAGGAAGCTAATATTTCATGACTGACTCAGTTTAACTACAATCATACAATTAAGGTACATTCACTGATTAACTTAATGTTATATTATTCTACTTAAGTATAGCTAATGCAGATGTTATCACTTTAATATCATGTAACTGTGCTTAGCTTCATTTGACAAAGAAATGCAGCATGAGATTATAGAGTGAAGACAATAGTCAAATGTTGCAGAGATAGAGCTCAAAGAATGAGGTGCTTCTGTTTTGCATTTGAGTCCAGTCTTTCAAGCTTGAAAAGGACAGAGGTGGTATACTCCGAGCCCATTGACCTTTAACAGCCATGTCCTTGCAGTGCCGCATTTTCGTTTATTGAACGCAATGTTACTTTTGTATTAGTTAACTTTACAATGTTGCATTTAAGTTTGCAATTGTGTTGCATACCCTGTACAGCATGGAAACAGACCCTTTGGTCCAACCCGTCCATGCCAAACAGATATCCCAACCCAATCTAGTCCCACCTGCCAGCACTCGGCCCATATCCCTCCAAGCCCTTCCTATTCATATACCTATCCAAATGCCTCTTAAATGTTGCAAGTGTACCAGCCTCCACCACTTCCTCTGGCAGCTCATTCCATACACATTCCACCCTCTGTGTGAAAAGGTTGCCCCTTAGGTCTCTTTTATATCTTTCTCCTCTCACCCTAAACCTATGCCCTCTAGTTCCGGACTCCCCGACCCCAGGAAAAGACTTTGCCTATTTATCCTATTCATGCCCCTCATAATTTTGTAAACCTCTATAAGGTCACCCCTCAGCCTCTGCGCTCCAGGGAAAACAGCCCCAGCCAGTTCAGCCTCTCCCTGTAGCTCAGATCCTCCAACCCTGGCAACATCCTTATAACTCTTTTCTGAACCCTTTCAAGTTTCACAACATCTTTCCGATAGGAAGGAGACCAGAATTGCATGCAATATTCCAACAGTGGCCTAACCAATGTCATGTATAGTTGCAACATGACCTCCCAACTCCTGTACTCAATATTCTGACCAATAAAGGAAAGCATACCAAACGCCTTCTTCACTATCCTATTTACCTGCGACTCCACTTTCAAGGAGCTATGAACATACACTCCAAGGTCTCTTTGTTCAGCAACACTCCATAGGACCTTACCATTAAGTGTATAAGTCCTGCTAAGATTTGCTTTCCCAAAATGCAGCACCTCACATTTATCTGAATTAAAATCCATCTGCCACTTCTCAGCCCATTGGCCCATCTGGTACAGATCCTGTAGTAATCTGAGGAAATCCTCTTCGCTGTCCACTACACCTCCAATTTTGGTATCATCTGCAAACTTACTAACTGTACCTCTTATGCTCACATCCAAATCATTTATGTAAATGACAAAAAGTAGAGGGCCCAGCACCGATCCTTATGGCACTCTACTGGTCACAGGCCTCCAGTCTGAAAAACAACCCTCCACCACCACCTTTGAGCCAGTTCTGTATCCAGATGGCTAGTTCTCCCTGTATTCCATGAGACCTAACCTTGCTAATCAGTCTCCCATGAGGAACCTTGTTGAACGCCTCACTGAAGTCCATATAGATCACATCTACTGATCTGTCCTCATCAATCTTCTTTGTTACTTCATCAAAAAACTCAATCAAGTTTGCGAGACATGATTTCCCATGCACAAAGCCATGTTGACTATCCCGAATCAGTCCTTGCCTTTCCAAATGCATGTACATCCTGTCCCTCAGGATTCCCTCCAACAACTTGCCCACCACTGAGGTCAGGTTCACTGGTCTATTGTTCCCTGGCTTGTCCTTACCACCCTTCTTAAACAGTGACACCATGTTTGCCAACCTCCAGTCTTCCGGCACTTCACCTGTGACTATCGATGATACAAATATCGCAGCAAGAGGCCCAGCAATCACTTCTCTACCTTCCCACAGAGTTCTCAGGTACACCTGATCAGGTCCTGGGGATTTATCCACCTTTAACCGTTTCAAGACATCCAGCACTTCCTCCTCTAATCTGGACATTTTGCAAGATGTCACCATCTATTTCCCTACAGTCTATATCTTCCATATCCTTTTCCACAGGAAATACTGATGCAAAATATTCATTTAGTATCTTCCATTTTCTGTGGCTCCACACAAAGGCCGCCTTGCTGATCTTTGAGGGGCCCTACTTTCTAACTAGTTACCCTTTTGTCCTTAATTTATTTGTAAAAACCCTTTGGATTCTCCTTAATTCTATTTGCCAAAGCTATCTCATGTTCCCATTTTGCCCTCCTTATTTCCCTCTTAAGTATACTCCTACTTTCTTTATACTCTAAGGATTCACTCCATCTATCCTGTCTGTACCTGACATATGCTTCCTTCTTTTTCTTAACCAAACCCTCAATTTCTTTAGTCATCCAGCATTCCCTATACCTACCAGCCTTCCCTTTCACCCTGACAGGAATATACTTTCTCTGGATTCTCGTTATCTCATTTCTGAAGGCTTCCCATTTTCCAGCCATCCCTTTACCTGCAAACATCTGCCTCCAATCAGCTTTTGAAAGTTCTTGCCTAATACCGTCAAAATTGGCCTTTCTCCAATTTAGAACTTCAACTTTTAGATCTGGTCTATCCTTTTCCATCACTATTTTAAAACGAATAGAATTATGGTCGCTGGCCCCAAAGTGCTCCCCCACGGACACCTCAGCCACCTGCCCTGCCTTATTTCCCAAGAGTGGGTCAAGCTTTTGCACCATCTCTAGTAGGTACATCCACATACTGAATCAGAAAATTGTCTTGAACACACTTAAGAAATTCCTCTCCATCTAAACCTTTAACAGTATGGCAGTCCCAGTCGATGTTTGGAAAGTTAAAATCCCCTACCATAACCACTCTATTATTCTTACAGATAGCTGAGATCTCCTTACAAGTTTGTTTCTCAATTTCTCTCTGACTATTTGGGGGGGGGCATCTATAATACAATCCCAATAAGGTCATCATCCCTTTCTTATTTCTCAGTTCCACCCAAATAACTTCCCTGGATGTATTTCCAGGAATATCGTCCCTTAGCACAGCTGTCATGCTATCCCTTATCAAAAATGCCACTCCCCCTCCTCTTTTGCCTCCCTTTCTTTCCTTCCTGTAGCATTTGTATCCTGGAACATTCAGCTGGCAGTGTGCCCATGTCTAAGCTATGTTTCCGAAATTGCTATGATAGCTCAGTCCCATGTTCCTAACCATGCCCTGAGTTCATCTGCCTTCCCTGTTAGGCCCCTTGCATTGAAATAAATGCAGTTTAACTTATTAGTCCTACCTTGTCCCTGCCTGCCCTGACTGTTTGACTCACTTCTGTTCTCAGCTATACCCGTCTCAGATCGATCTCTTTCCTCACTATCTCCCTGGGTCCCACCCCCCCACCTTACTAGTTTAAATCCTCCCGAGCAGTTCTAGCAAATTTCCCTGCCAGTATATTAGTCCCCTTCCAATTCAAGTGCAATCCGTCCTTCTTGTACAGGTCAGTTCTACCCCAAAGAGATTCCATTGATCCAAAAATGTGAATCCTTCTCTCGTACACCAGCTCCTCAGCCATGCATTCATCTGCTCTATCCTCCTATTCCTGCCCTCACTAGCTCATAGCACTGGGAGTAATCCAGATATTACTACCCTCGAGGACCTCCTTTTTAAATTTCTACCTAACTCTCTGTAATCTCCCTTCAGAGTCTCAACCTTTTCCCTTCCAATGTCGTTGGTTCCAATGTGGACAACGACCTTCTGCTGGCCCCTCTCCCCCGTGAGAACATTCTGCACCCTCTCTGAGAGGTCCTTGATCTTGGCACCAGGGAAACAACACATCATTGTGCATTTTCTCTGCTGGCCACAGAAACGTCTGTCTGTACCTCTGACTACAGAGTCCCCTAACACAATTGATCTCTTTGAAGCTGACGTATCCCTCATTGCATTAGAGCCAGTCTCAATACCAGAAACTTGGCTGTTTGTGCTGCGTTCCCCTGAGAATCCATCACCCCCTACATTAACCAATTCAGCATACCTGTTTGAAATGGGTATATCCACAAAAGACTCCTGCTCTAGCTGTCTACCTCTCTTCCCCTTCCTGGAATTAACCCAACTATGTGACTGTATCTTAGACTTTCCCCCCTTCCTATAACTGCCATCCATCACATACTGTTGCTGTTGTAAATTCCTCATCGCTTCTATTTGTCTCTCCAACCGATCCACTTGATCTGATAAGATTCGCATCCAACAGCATTTATGGCAGATATAATCCACAGCAACCCTTAAACTCTCTTTAAACCCCCACACCTGACAAGAAGTACATATCACTGCAAAGGCCATTTTTGCTCCTTCACAATGTACAGACCCAGAAAATAACACCGTCTTATTCCTCTACAAACACTGCCCCAGGTTAAATTAATAGCTATGGCTTATATTTTAAGTTTAATCAAGAGACTTATCTCCAAAAACATATAATCAAGAAAGAATCCACTGTACCCACTACTGCAGCCTCTCTCTTGGACAGACTTAAAACAACAATTAACTTATCTGATTCTGTGCTGTGAACTTCGCCCAACAGTTCCTCCAAGATTAGTTGTGAATTTCACTGTTTGTTAATTTTCCCAGACTCACTCCGATGTCCAGCGATACACGAATTCAAACAGCAAAGGCGGTAACTGTGCAGGTTCTCTCTCTCACTCTTTCTCCCTCTCTCTCTCTCCTGCACTGACCTCACCATGTGTTTCCTTTATCTGCTCTTCTCCCTTTTAAACTGCTGTTGTTTTGACTTTTTTTTTCCAAAGTTCCAAAACAATGCAACAGCATATAAAACAGTAATTGCTGCTCCTGGAATTCGAGGAAATCACCTCCAACACCTAAAATACCTCAAAAAAAAAGAAGCAGCTCTTACAGCCAGAAATTTTTCCCATCCTGCATCTTGGATTACCCAGAATCCAAATGCGGCTAAACCAAAATTATTGAGATAATAGCTGACATTAAGGGAAAAGAAAACAGTCAGTGATAACTGATTTAATGGGAACTTCACTAAATTCAGTGAAGATTGATACAAAAGCTCAAAGATATCAGTGGTGAGATGAGAGTGACAGACTTTTACATCAAGGCTGCTTTAGACCGAGGGTGGCATCAAGGAGCTCTCACAAAACTGGAATCAATGGATATCACGGGGCAATCTCTTCGGTGGTTGGAGTCATACCTGACGCATAGGAAGATGGTCGTGCTTGTTGGAGATCAATCATCTTAGCTCCAGGAAATATTTGCAGGAGTTCCTCAGGGAGCATCCTAAGCCCAACCATCTTCAGCTGCTTCGCCAATGATCTTCCTTCCACCATAAGGTCAGAAGGGGGAATGTTCACCGATGATTGCACAACGTTCAGTACCATTCATGACTCCTCAGATATTGAAGCAGTGCATGTTCAAATACAATAAGATCTGGACAATATCCAGGCTGACAAGTGGCAAGTAACATTCGTGCCACACAAGTGCCACACCATCACCAATAAGAGAAAATCTAACCACTGTCCCTTGGCATTCAATAGTGTTACCGTCTCTGAATCCCCCACTATCAACATTCTGGGAATTATCATTGATCAGAAACTCAACTGGATGCATGACAAACACAATGGCTACAAAATCAGGTCAGAAGCTAGGAATATTGTGGCAGGTAACTCGCCTCCTGACCCCCTCAAAGCCTGTACGCTATCTACAAGGCACAAGTCAGAAATGTACAGGAATACTCTCCACTTACCTGGATGAGTGCAGCTCCAAAATCACTCAAGAGGCTCGACACCATTCAGGACAAAGCAGTCCAATTGATTAGCACTACATCAACAAGCATCCGCTCCCCCCATCACCAATGCTCAGCAGCAGCAGTGTGTACTAGAGACAAAATGCACTACAGAAGTTCACCAAAGATCCTCAGACAGCAACTTCCAAACCCATGACCACCTCGAAAAATAAGGTCAGCAGATATATGGTAACATCACCACCTTAAAGTTCTTCTCCAAGTGACTTACCATCATGACTTGGAAATATATCGCTGTTCCTTCACTGTTGCTGGGTCAAAAACCTGGAATTCCCTCCATCATGGCATTGTTGGTCAACTCACAGCAAGTGGACTGCAGTGGTTCAAGAAGGTAACTCACCATTGTTACGACACAATGGTGAACCCCTCTGTTAATTGAACCAAACACCCAGAGAAGCTCACTTCACCTCATAATCTAGGCGAAGGTGAGTACTGCTGATGCTGGAGATTAGACAGTCAAGAGTGTGGTGTTGGAAAAGCACAGCAGGTCAGGCAGCATCCGAGGATGTTTCTGGTAAAAGCCCTTCATCAGGAATGAAGCAGGGAGCCTAGGGAGTGGAAAGATAAATGGGAGGGGGTGGGCCTGAGGGGAAGGTAGCTGTGAGTGCAATAGGTGGATGGAGGTGGGGGGTAAAGGTGTTTGGTCAGAGGGGAGGGTGGTGTAGATAGGTGGGAAGGAAGATGGACAGATGGGACAGGTCATGAGGATGGTCCTGAGCTGGAAGGTTGGAACTGGGGTAAGGTGGGTGGCGGGGAAGTGAGGGAGCTAGTAAAATCCACATTGTTGCCATGGGGTTGGAGGGTCCCAAGGTAGAAGATGAGGTGTTCTTCCTCCAGGCATTGGGTGGTAAGGGAGTGGAGATGGAGGAGGCCCAGGACCTGCATGTCCTTGGCAGTGTGGAAGGGGGATTTGAAGTGTTCGGCCACAGGGCGGTGGGGTTGGTGTGGGTGTCTCAGAGATGTTTTCTGAAGCACTCTGTGAGTAGACAGCCTCTCTCCCCAATGTACAGGAGACCACATCGGGAGCACCAGATACAGTAAATGTGTGGAAGTGCAGGTAAAACTCTGAAGGATGTGGAAGGTGCCTTTAGGGCCTTAGACGGAGGTGAGGGGGGAGGTGTGGGGGCAGGTTTTGCAATTCATGCGGTGGCAGGGGAAGGGGCCGGAGGGGTCGGTTGTTGGGGGCGTGGACCTGATGAGGGAGTAGCAGAGGGAATGGTCTTTACGGAAAGTGGATAGAGGTGGGGAGGAAAATATATCTCTGGTGGTGGGGTCCATTTGCAGGTGGCAGAAATGGTGGAGAACGATGTGATACACAGAGGTTGTTAGGGTGGAAGGTGAGGACTGGGGGGGTTCTGTCCTTGTTGCAGTTGGAAGGGTGGGGTTCAAGGGTGGAAGTGTGGAAATTGGATGAGATTCACTGGAAGGCATCATCAACCATTTGGGAGGGGAAATTGTAATCTTTAAAGAAGGAGGCCATTTTCTGTGTTCTGTGATGGAACTGGTCCTCCTAAGAGCAGATGTGGCAGATGCAAAGGAATTGGGAATAAGGGATAGCATCTTTGCAGGGACCAGGGTATCTATGGGAGTCGGTGTGTTTGTAGAAAATGTCAGTGTTGAGTTGGTCACTGTTGATGGGGATGGAGAGGTCCAGGAAGAGGAGAGAGGTGTCAGAGATGGTCCAGATGAATTTAAGTTCGGGGTGGAATATGTTGGTGAAGTTGATGAACTGTTCAACCTCCTCAAGGGAGCATGAAGTGGCATCGATGCAGTCATCAATGTAGCGAGGAAAAGGTAGGGAGCAGTTCTACCTCCTACCCAAGATCCATAAGCCTGACTACCCCGACTGACTTATCGTCTCAGCCTGCTCCTACCCCACTGAATTCATCTCCATATACCTCAATACTGTCCTATCTCCCCTAGTCCAGGAACTCCCCACATACATTCAGGACACCACCTACGCCCTCCACCTCCTCCAAGACTTCCGTTTCCCTGGCCCCCAATGCTTCATCTTCACCATGGACATCCAGTCCTTTTATACCTCCATCCACGATGACCAGGGCCTCCAAGCCCTCCATTTCTTCCTCTCTCGATGTCCCCAATAGTACCCTTCCACTGACCCTCTTATTTGCTTGACTGAACTGGTCCTCACCATCAACAATTTCTTCTCTGAATCCTCCCACTTCTTCAGACGAAGGAGGTAGCCATGGTCACCCACATGGGCCTCAGCTATGCTTGTCTCTTTGTTGGTTATGTGGAACAGACTACCTTCCGTAGTTACACCAGCACCATTCCTCACTGCGAATATGTTTCATTTGAAAAGGTATGTTTCATAGAGAGTGTTTCAATGGCAGTTATTCTCTCGCTAGCAGTTACTCTGTGTGACTTTCAAACTACCTACCTTTTTATGCCCCCAACATTGGATCATCTCACTGGTTTGATGTTGGCAAAAACAATAAATTCAAATGCGATTGGATTTTAGTATCCCCCGGCATAATTTAAACTGAGTGCGTTTTAGTATCCTGGGGCATAAACACATTTGGGTTTTAATAAACTGGGGCATAATTTAAACTGAGTGATTAAATTCCAATTGTTGTCAAAACAGCAACCAATTTAGGTATCCATTTCAGAGCCAAATGTTACATATTTTTAATTTTCCAGTACACTCTGAGACTGCTAGTTAGTCATATGACAGGTGCTTGCTAGCTCTCAGTTCCAACCAGTATTCATTCTCTCTTAAAGGTAGAGTACATGCCTTCAACTTCATAACGCCATCACCTTCTCAAGAGCAACTATGGCCGGCCAAGATGTATGCCCTTCCCAATTTGTGCTTTAACGAGGGAAGGGCATTAAATACTGGCCAGCCCTAGTTGCCCACATCCCACAAAATGAATAAACAAAAAAAAAATCAATCATTGGGTTTTGACTGCAAACGCCTCTCAATTTCTTGAAGAGATAAACAACAGTTCATATTATGCTATTATCTTAGTAAAGTGACAATAATAAAAATAACAGAAAGCATGGACCCATGGGTTATCAACAACTTCAGGAAGCAGACATGAAAAAAGTATTAGGTGATATCAATCAGTATCCATCACCCTCAAAAGCCAATTAGTTTGATCATGTATCCTTTAAACCAATTAGCAATCTGCCTTGCTTAGCCTAGGTGAATCAGAATATCCTGATGAAATTGATCATGCTGTGGATTATGGTTTGCAAGGAGTTAATAGGGGACAGCTCTCAGTGACTAATGTGCGTGAGAAATTTGAACTTATCCTGCCAACAAGTGAAAGTGGAAGCCCCTTGAGGCACTGAAAAAAAAATCAGAGATTGGATGTCAAATTGCATCCTGAGCTGAACTGGAAAACAGAGGTTGTAGTACTCCCATAAACTTGCTGCCCTGCTTTAATAGGTATTACTTATAACCTATAAATATTGTAGTGCTGTAATAGGCATTACTTACAATCTAAGTAAAGTTTCCTTGGTTACTGCATTAGATTGTCCCCTGTTATCTTTTTAGGTCGAAGTCTCAAATGAACAAATGATTATTAGGAGCAAATTACTGCAGATGCTGGAACCTACACTGAAATCTGCCGGAAGTTACAGTGGATCAGGCAGCTTTGATGAAGAGTCATCTAGAATTGAAACATTACCTTCCTCATTCTCCTCAGATGCTGCCTAAACTGCTGTGGTACCCAGCACTTTTGTTTTCAAATGAATATTGGGATTTGACTATAAATTATGTAAGAACTAAACATTATCACCCTTGAAGCAAATTTCCAAGCTATTAACTCTTCTCTCAAATGCTGTGTTTCCAACATGTTCCATTTCTATATCTAGTCATTTGTTGCATTGCTGTTACCAGAATTTTGCAGAGTAAGATTTGATTATCATTTAGCTATCATTATACAAGTCACTGACTAAATTGTTTTTGTACAGCCAGAGGTTGAAGAGGTTATGAGAAAGATAATTTCCAAAACATGCCTTTCCATGTCACTTCTTTTCTCTCATTTATCAACGAGAAGCTGTCAATACAAATATATGGAGGAAACGATATCGAACAGTCTGGTCCATGCTTTGGACACTTTGACTAGCTTATGTATTAAAAACACTTTTACCACGTACTCTTGTTGGTGAGGCAAAGGGACATAGAATTCAGTTTGCAGTTCAAACCAATTTTATTAATAAAATAAAACTTATTAAAAACACCATGTGAGCACTACCCAAATTCCCACAATATTTACTCTTTACTGAGCTCAATCCATTTGAGAAAGGATATTACCTGCATGTTTGAACTGGGGCATTGGAATCTCCCTCCGCTCTGACATATGACTGGCTCCCTTCAACGGAGGTTGATCTTACAGGTCAGGATGGATCTTCTCTCTCGCTCTCTCCAGATACGTTTTTAAAAAAATTCATTCTCAGGATGTGGACATCATTGGCTAGACCGGCATTCATTGCCCGTCCCTAATTGCCAAGAGGGCAATTGAGAATCTAGCACAATGGTGCTAGAGTTATATGTAGATCAGACCAGGTACAGATGGCAGTTTCCTTCCCTAAAGAGCAATAGTGAACCAGATGGGCTTTTCCTGACAATTAATAATGACTTCATGGTCATCATTAGATTCTCAATTCCAATTTCATCATCCACCATTTAAACACAGGTCTGCAGAACATTACCTGGGCCTCTGGATTAACAGTCCAGCAATAACACCATTATATCATTATCCCTGTTTTCAAATCTCTCCACGACCCTTCCATTCCCTATTTCTGCCATTTTCTTCAACCTTAGAACCCTCCAAGATATCAACACTAATTTAGTTCTGTTTCCTGGGGCATCATCAATTTTGATTGTTTCACTATTGCTGGGTGTGCTTCGGTCGCCCTCGGCACCAAGTCCTGGAGTTGGTATGAATGGTTGCTTCACCTCACATGAAGGTAAACATAAAGTTAAATAGTCATAATCAGTCTTACATGTTTCTACCAATGCAGCCACATAGCAATGATATATAAATAATGATATATAACATCACTTCGCTGGCTTCAAGCTAATGTTTATTTCAATTCTCCTATATTCTATCCTTCTCACAGCCATGCTTTTCACAGCCTTCAGATTTTGCAGTTCTCCTGGGTGTTTGTTATTAGTCAGATTGACTAAACAACACCCCAACTTCAATTGTCTAATGCTGGGTTTTGTGTACTGGAGAAAGCAAATATAAATTGAAGATCTGCAGCACCCCATACATTGCATGGAGAGGATGGAAAAACGCTTTCTATGATGGAAGAGTGAAAAACTAAGAATCAAGCTCCTTTTCTCTTTGGTGGTGAATTGTAAGGTCATATATCTGAAGCAATCACAGATAACCTCAAAAATGTCTCTGAACTCAAGAGACATATTAAACCAAACAGCCCAGATATCTACAGCTAAGTATAGGTTGTAAACATATCAAAACCTACAAATGTGAATCAAGTTAGAAGCATCACCTAGATTTGTTACAGTAGCACTGATATAGTTAGCCAAATGAAACCATTAACTGCTGCAAAAGCACAAAAGGCTGTTGAGGAGTACATTTAACGACTTGCATTTCTATCGTAATTCCCACTTACAAGATGATGCCTCTTATCACTTTACATGAAAGAACAAAAGTCAGTGGACCAATGCTAAATAATAATTTATGATGAGAACTTGGGAGCTTTATTATTACTTTTACCTGTAGAGCAAGATCCTAAGAATCAATAGTTTATAGAGATAAACAGAATTATTACAGCACAAAAGAAGGCCATTCAGCCTATTCTGTCTGCAATACCTCTTCAGATCAACATTTCATTAGTCCCATTTTCCAAATTCCTCCCTGTGATCCTCTACGTTTTTCCTTTACTAAAGGCATGCAAACTGCCTTTAAATGCATCAAATGAACCTGTTTCAATCGACCACACCTCAGGCAGTGCATTCAAGGTCAAACCCTAACCACTTGCTGCCCGAGAAAACCTTTTCTCATATTGTTTTTGCTGTTATTGCAAATTACTTTCAATTTGTGACCCCTTAAATCTTGATCCTTTAATTCACAGGCATACTCGGTGTATCTGAGTGACATGGGCTATTGGGAAGTCATTGGATGACAAGGGCTGAGAGGCCCATCTTCGTGTTAGGAACAACTCGCACTATCTTTTATGGTTTTCATAAGTGATGTGATCAGATTCTGTCTCGTCAGCAGCTAGTTTTGAAATGACAGTGATTTTGCTAAACACTTTGGTAACAGCCCAACTCATGCCATCAAAATTCAGACACCTACCAAACTCACAAAACAAGCTCAACATTGGGAGAACACAAAGCAGAATGAGCTCCTGGCTGATTGCATTCACCGCTTGCTCTGAACAAACCCCATGCTGGAAACCAGGCATTAACTGTTCAGAGTACTGGCCACACACAGCCCACATCCACAGACAATGGCACTTGATATATGCCAGCCTCTGAGAACCAACATGACACATCAATGAGCACTTACGCTCTGCACTCTGGCTGGTAAATTTTGGAACATCTGCTGTTCTGAGAACAGCATGTGGTAAGACAGGATGGTATTTGGATTTCAGAGTGCCATGGGAAAATGATTGTTTATTAATGAGCCGAGTTTGGTAACTTATGATGAGAAAACCTGCCCGACTAGGTGGTGACAATCCTTCAGCAGACGAGGGTACTGCAGATGCTGGAGATTAGAGTCAAGATTAAAGTGGTGCTGGAAAAGCACAGCAGGTCAGGCAGCATTCGAGGAGTAGGAAAATCGACGTTTTGGACAAAAGTCCTTCATCAGGAATGGGCATATGCCTGAAACGTCGATTTTCCTGCTCCTCGGAAGCTGCCTGACCTGCTGTGCTTTTCTAGCACCACTCTAACCTTAACGGTGACAATCCTTCCTCAAGAAGGTTGACTCAACTTCAAAGTCATAAAAAAATGTTGGATTCAGCCCAATGATCTGGACTGGGAAGAGAAGAAGAACAAACTCCTAGTGTTAGTATATCCAACCATTTTACAGTCTATTCTCAAGTTGTCCTGCTGGAATTCTATGCTCTTTATTTCCCCCATGAAAGACTTCCTAAATTATAGCAGGCCCTTTGAAAGTAGCTGTGCTCTAGCTTCCCTTAAATGGCACTCTCCTCTAAAGAGACTTCATGGCTTTTCATGGCTACTGCAGCATGATGGTCTTTATCGGTACTGTCTTTTCCAACTGCAGTCAAAAATAACTGCACATGCTTTATACTCAAGGAGTGATCAAATTTATTCTGAAATAATTTCAAAGTTTCTAAGAAAATAGCACACAGCAAAATGAGACTAGCACCAAGGAGCATGGCATCGAGGAGCCCTAACAAAACTGGAGTCAGTGAGTGTCATGAAGAAAACTCTCTACAGGTTGGAGTTATACCTAGCTCAAAGGAAGATAGTTGTGATTGTTGGAAGTCAGTAATCTTAGTTCCAGGGCATCTCCTCTGATGTCCCTATCTTTTTCTAGGCCCTATCTTTTTCTGCTGTTTCATCAATGATCTTCCCTCCATTATAAGGTCAGAGGTGGTGATGTTCGCTGATGAATGTGCAATATTCAGCACTATTTACTACTTATCAGATATGGATGCAGTTCTTGTCCCTGTGCAGAAAGACCTGGACAACATTCAGGTTTGAACTGACAAGTAACAGGTAAAATTCATGACACACAAATGCCATGTAATAGGCATCTCAAGCAAAACAGTTTTCAACAAGGGAGAATCTAATATCTTCCCTTGATATTCAATGGCATTACCATCACTGAATCACCTACTATCAACATTCTGGGGTTATTATTGATCAGAAACAGAACTGGATTACCCATTTAACTATTGATGTTACAAGAGTAGGTCTGGGGCTAGGAATTCTGTGACGAATAACTCACCTCCTAAATCTCCAAAGCCTATGTTATAGAATATTCCCCACTTTCCTGCTTGGGTGCAACTCAAACAACACTCAGGAAGCTTGATACAACCAGGCCAAAGCAGATTGTTTGACTGGCACAACATCCAGAAATACTCACTCTCAACTACCGACATTCAGGAACAGTAGTATATACACCATCTATAAGATGCAATATCTACAATACGACATGAGGAGTCATAATTGATACTGGTCACAAAAACATCTGCTCTTCTAACTTAATGGTAGAGGAAAGGTTATTAATGAAGCAGCTAGCATTACTATAACAGAATCCCTCCACTATCAATAGCTTGGGGGTTAACTTTCACCAGAAACTGTACTGCACTGGTATATAAATTAAAATGTGTATAACTACAGTGGCTACAAGAGCAGATCAAAAGCTAGGAATCTTGCACCAAGTAATTCTTTTCCTGACTTCCCAAAGCCTGTCTACTATGTACAAGGCACAAGTCAAGACTGTGATAGAACATGTCTCACTTCTCTGGATGGGTGCAGTTCTAACAACTCTCAAAAAGCCTCACACAGGACAGGCTAAAGCAAGCTGCTTAACTGACACCCTAATTACTATTATCAACATTCATTCCCTTCACCTCTGATACTCAGTGGTAGCAGCATGTACTATCTACAGTATGTAATGTGGTAACTTGCCAAAGTTTCTCCAATAGTACCTTCCAAACTGACGATCTAGAAGGACATGGGCAATATATTGCATGGGAAACTACCACCTGCAAATTCCTCTCCAAACCATAGCTGTAGCGCATTTTGTTGATGGTATTCTCTGCTCCCACTGTGGAGGAAGTGAATATCAAAGGTGATGGATGGATTGCTTTGTCCTAAATGGTGTTGAACTTTCTGTTAATTGCTGGAGTCACAATTATCTGGCAGTCGCAATGTTCCATCTCACTTCTGACTTGTGATTGTGAATGCTGATTTAGGGTGTCAGGATGTACATTACTTACATCAGAAATTCCAATCCCTATCCTTGTTTTAATAGCCACAGTATTAATATCACTAGTCCAGTTTACTTTCTGATCAATGGTAAACACCAGGATGTTGAAAAAATGAAGACAGAATCAGAAAATGATATGCCGATGAGCTTGATATCAATGTTGAGCAGTTGGTAGTAAGTGTTATTAGGGGTGAACTTCACAAATATTCTTACAGTAAAGAAGTGATAAAGATCATGCACCAATTCTTATGATAAATAAATTCATGTTTTACCAACCTAATTGAATTCTTTGCAGTGATTATACTTTGATGAATGAAGGTAGCATAGTGGATACTGGATGTTTAGACTTTTAAAAATCTTTTGATAATAATGATGGTAATGCCATTGAATATCTAGAGGTAGATGGTTAGATTGTCTTTTGTTGGAGATCGTCAATGACTCTCATGGAACAATTGTTACTTGCCATTTAACAGCCTGAACCTGGGCACTACACAGGTGTTGCTATAAAGAATATTGGCTGCTTCAGTATCTGAGGAGTTTTGAATGGTACAATCAATGAATATCTATCCTTTGAACCTAATGCAGGAAGGAAGGATGAAACAACTGAAGATAGTTGGATCTAGGACAATATCCTGCAACAAAGACTTCAGAATGACATGACTGACCTCCAACAACTACAAGGATTTTCCTTTCTGCTAGTTATAGCCCCAACCAACGGTGAGTTTATCCCTTGATTCCCATTGACTCCTGTGTTGCTTGGGCTCAATGTTGCTATACTCAGTCAAATGTTACCTTGATGTCAAGGAAAGTTATTCCCACCTCATGTCTGAAGTTCAGCTCTTTAATCCACATTTGGGCCAAGGTCAGGGGCTGAGTGTTGACGGCAGAACCTAAGCTGGGCCTCAGTGAGCAGGTTATTGTGGAGCAGGTGCCACTGATAGCCCTGTCAATGACCCCTTCCATTCCTTTCCTGATAATTGGCAGGAAACGTGGCTGGATGTGTCCTGCATTTTTGGGGACAGGACATATTGGGGAAATTTTCCACTTTGCCGAGTGATATCAGTGTATTGGAAGAGCTTGGTAGGGGCACATATTAGTTCTGGAGCATAAGTCTTCCATTCCACTTCTGAAACGTTGTTAGGACCCATATACATGACAGTATACAGTGCCTTCAACTGTTCCTTAACATCACATGGAATGTATCGTGGTTTAAAGCTTGCATCTATGATGCTGGGGACCTGAGGGGCACCAAGATGGATTATCCACTTGGCACCTCTGGCTGCATAGACCTCAGGCTTGCTTTTTGCACTAGTGTGCTGCTCCCCAATTACGGTGGATCAGAAGATTTGTGGAATTGCATCTTCCTTTTAGTTGTTCTGCATCACCATTCATGACTGGATGTGATGGAACTTAGATCTGATGCATTGGATGGGGGATTTTGCTGCTTGGCATGCAAGTAACCCTTGGGCATATCTTCACCGGCTTAATACCTTTAATTTGGATGTCTAGTGCTCCTTCTGGCATGCTTTCCTGCAAACTCCGTTGCACCAGGGTTAATCTTCCGGGTTGGTGGTAATGGTACAGTGGCAATTGCACCATGAAGTTACAGATTGTGGTTGCATATAAGTCTGCTGCTTCTGATGGCCCACAGTGTCTCATGGTTCCCAGGATTGCCAGAACTATTCAAAGTCTGTCCCATTTAGCACAGTGCCTCTGATGTGCACACAATAGACTGCATTTCCAACGTGAAGATGCAAATTTGTCTCCACAGTTACTATTTAGTGATCATTGCAACCGATACTGTCATGGACAGATGAGTCTGTGGCAAGTAGATTGGGGAAGATGAGCTCAAGTAGATTGTTTTCTCCCTTACCCATTCCTTAACTGCTTGTTTCAGATCCAGTCTAACATTTCTGTACCCTGTGATTCAGCCAGCTTGGTCGGTGGTAGAGCTACTGAGCCTTACTTGGTGATGGACATTGAAGTCCCCACTTGAAGCACATTCTCAGCCCTTGCTGCCCTCAGTATTTTCTCCAAATGGTGTTCAATATGAGAATGGTGGTCAGCAGTGGTAATCAACAGGATTACCTTGACCCTTGATCTGATACCATGACACGTTATGGGGCTTGGAGTCAATGTTAAGGACTCTCAGTGCAACTTGATCCTGACTGTATACCACTGTGATGCAACCTCTGGTGGCACAGAATATTTACGGGAGTGTGACGGTGTGCCTGAGACATTGTATGTAATGTATGACTTGATGAGTGTGACAATGGTGACTCAGACATTGTACAGCTCTCCCAATTTTGGCACAAGGTCCCACATGTTAATAACAGAGTTTGCAGGTTCTGGTTTCACTACTTTTCTCAGACTATATACCACGCTCAACATTCAGTCAACAGAGTGCAACTTTAAATGAATCTCGGCCCTCCAACGTTGTCACTATCACAGTTGCAGAACGCTGCTGAACGGAATCTCCTTTTAGAAACACGAAGCTCTCTCCTTTCATAAAAAGGAAGATTAACAATCCTCTGAAAATCCAGCCCTGTATTTTTAAAATAATGAGATCAAACAATTTCACTAAAATACTATTTCTTCAATAAAAGCTAACTGGCCAGTACCTTCAGTTCAGCGCAAAGGGAACTTATCCATTATTCCATGATGCATTTGATACTGTGATGTGGGCACTTGGTTGCCAGCACTTATCATTAGCTTTAGGACTGCACATCATCTCAGACTTGGACCAACTGCTGAACTACTGCCAAAATATGACACTGGTAATGGTGTTATTGATCGGTACATTAATCTTAAGGGCTGCAGCAGGAATTGTGTTCCCATGGCTTTTCTTTATTGCATTTCATTTTATTTCCTTAGTAGCTAGATCTCACAGATTACAGATGGGAGGAAGGCAGCTCTAAATGCTGCACATCTCCACGCGAAATGTATAAATGAGTCACTGTGGTACAGATTTAGATAATACATGGCTTTCTACTTTAATACAACACTTCAATTATTAGTTTGTGGAATTACTTAGTTAAATCTTAATTTCTATTAAATTTAATGTCTATGAATTCTTTTAAAATGGGAGTAATTGCTTACACTTCAAGGACCAATTTCAATAAAATGGATTGCAATGTGCATTTCTCTTTTCTGGATATTTAATTAGTTATGTTACAATGTATATAATCGTTAGCTTGACTTGCTTTCAACTTTTTTTCAACAATAATAAAAGTAAAATAATAAAAGTAAAACAATGTTTTATTAAAAGAGATTCATACCTCAAATAAGTTAAAGCCCTGGAATCGAAAAAGGACTTTGCTAGAAATGAATAAAGTCAAGCTATTTAGTTTCAGTAAGCAAGCGATGCAAGAATATGAAGTGATAGCATACACATTCATTTGTAAAGGGTATCATCAGGCTTCCATTTTGGTCAACTTTACACTATCATTATCAACAACTAGAAAGAAAAGTAAAGGATAATATTTAATGAATGTGAGATTCTGTCGCACTCTTACAGCAGGTTCTCAAGTAGCTGATGGACAGATTGCAGGGTGTTGCAAAGAGATTGAAATTAAAAAACACACAATTCAAATCAGTTCCAGTTATAAAACTCTACTGGCCAAGAAACAGTGGAAAAAAAAATCACTTGGTGTCATAGAGATGTACAGCATGGAAACAGACCTCGCATTCCAACTTGCCCATGGCAACTAGATATCCTATATTAATCTAGTCCCATTTGCCAGCATTTGGCTTATATCCCTCTAACCCCTTCCTATTCATATACCCATGCTTATGGCTTTTAAAAGTTAATTGTACCAGCCTCCCCTAATTCTATTCATGCACCACCCTCTGCGTGAAAAAGTTGCCCCTTACATCCTTTTAAATCTTTTCCCTCTCACCTGAAACCTATGCCCTCCAGTTTTGGACTCCTCTTCCCTGAGGAACCGACCCTGGCTGTTCATCCTAACCACACCTCTCATGATTTTATAAATGACTGTAAGATCACCTCTCAGTCTCCAGCACTCCATGGAAAATAATCCCAGTCTATTTAGCCTGTCTCTATGGCTCAAGCCTTCTAACCCGGGTAACATCCTTGTAAATTTTTTCTGAATCCTCTCAAGTTTCACAACATCTTTCCTATAGCAAGCAGACCAGGTTTAAATCCAGTATTCTAAATGTGGCCTAACTAATGTCCTATACAACCAAAACATGACTTCCCAACTCCCATACTTAATTCAATGACCAATAAAGGGAAGAGAACAAAATACCTTCTTCACAATCCTGTCTACCTGCACTTCCGCTTTTAAGGAACTATGAACCTGCATTCCATAGTCTCTGGAGGAGACAATAGGAATACATTCAGAAAAATACATACCAGCGCTGGGAAAGATCAATGGATTCAAAGGAATCAGCATGACAACACAATGGGATCCAGATATCATGGGGACTTGCAAAAAAAAAAATCACATTTTGACACAGGTTCAGAGATTGGACTCTGAGCACGAGCAGCAACTGGAATCTACCATTCTAGTTTGCAAAGCAAGCAGTGAGACAGTTTCTTCATTGAATGAATGACAGCTTCATTGTAAGTTGTGGCAGTGTTGTCAGAAAGGGTCTCGAGGACTTTGAGCCAGTGACAGTGAAGGAATGGTGCTATACTTCCCAGTCAGGATGGTGACTGACTTGGAAGGAAGTTTGTAGGTGGTGGTGATCCCTTCCTCCTACCGAGCTTGTGCTTACTTTAAATTAAACTGCATTTACTTCAATGCAAGGGGCCTAGCAGGGAAGGCACATGAACTCAGGGCATGGTTAGGAACATGGGACTGGGATATCTTAGCAATTACGGAAACATGGCTCAGGGATGGGCCAGACTGGCAGCTTAATATTCCAAGATACAAATGCTCGCAAGTAAAAGGACAGCTGGAAAATAGGAAGACTTCAAAAATGAGATAACGAGAGTCCAGAGTCAGTATATTCCTGTTAGGGTGAAAGATAAGGCTGGTAGGCATAGGGAATGCTGGATGACTGGAGAAATTGAGGGTTTGTTAAGAAAAAAAAGGAAGCATATGTCAGATATAGACAGCAGAGATCGAGCGTATCCTTAGAAGAATATAAAGGCAGTAGGAGTATACTTAAGGGGGAAATCAGGAGGGCAAAAAGGGGACATTAGATAGCTGTAGCAAATAGGGTTAAGGAGAATCCAAAGGGAGTCTACAAATACAGTAAGGGCAAAAGGCTAACTAGGGAGAGCATACATCAACATCAAACATCAACAAGGCGACCCCTTTGTGTGGAACCACAGGAGATGGGAGAGATATTAAACGAGTACTTTGCGTCAGTGCTTACTGTGGAGAACAATATGGAAGACACCGCATGTGGGAAAATAGATGGTGACATCTTGAAAAATGCCCATATTACAGAAGAGGGGGTGTCTTGAAACTCATAAAAGTGGATAAATCCCCAGGACCTGATCAGATGTACCCTAGAACTCTGTGACAAGCTAGGGAAATGATTGTTGGGCCCCTTGCTGAGATATTTGTATCATTGACAGTCACAAGAGAGGTGCCAGAAGACTGGAGGTTGGCTAATGTTTTGCCAGTATTGAAGAAACGGGATAAGGAAAAGCCAGGGAACTACAGACCAGTGAGCCTGACATCAATGATGGACAAGTTGTTGGAGGGAATCCTTAGGAACAGGACTTACATGCATTTGAGAAGGCAAGGACTGATTATGGATAGTCAACATGGCTTTGTGTGTGGGACATCATGGCTCATGAACTTGATTGAGTTGTTTTGAAGAAGTATTGAAGAGGATCGATGAGGACAGAGTAGTGCATGTGATCTATATGGACTTCAGTAAGCCGTTCGACAAGGTTCCTTATGAGAGACTGGTTAGCAAGGTTAGATCTCATGGAATACAGGAAGAACTAGCTATTTGGATATAGCACTGGCTTGAAGGTAGAACACAGAGGGTGGTGGTGGAGGGTTGCTTTTCAGAGTGGAGGCCTATGACCAGTGATGTACCACAAGGATCAGTGCTGAATCCACTGATTTTCATTATTTATATAAATGATTAGGATGTGAGGTATAGCTAGTAGGCTTGCAGATGACACCAAAATTGGAAGTGTAGTGGACAGCAAAGATGGTTACCTCAGAATATAATGGGATATTGATCAGGTGGGCCAATGGGCTGAGGAGTGGCAGATGGAATCTAATAAATGTGAGATGCTGCATTTTGGAAAAGCAAATCAGAACAGGACTTTTACACTTTATGGAAAGGTCCTGGAGAGTGTTGCTGAACAAAGAGACCTTGGAGTGCAGTTTCATAATTCCTTGAAAATGGAGTCACAAGTAGATAGGATAGTAAAGGAGGCATTCGGTATGTTTTCCTTTACTGGACAGAGCATTCAGTATAGGAGTTGGAAGGTCATGTTGCAGCTGTACAGGACATTAGCAAGGCCACTTTTGGAATATTATCTGTAATTCTGGTCTCTCTCTTATCGGAAGGATATTGTGAAACTTGAAAGGTTTCAGAAAAGATTTATAAGGATGTTGCCAGGACTTGAGCTATAGGGAGAGGTTGAATTGGCTGGGGCTGTTTTCCCGAGAGTGTCAAAGACTGAGGGATGACTTTAAAGACGTTTAAAAAATCATGAGGGTGACAGATAAGGTAAATATCAAGGTCTTTTCCCTTTGGTGGGGGAGTCCAGAACTAGAGGGCAGAGGTTTAGGGTGAAAGAGGAAAGATTTAAAAGAGACCTAAAGGACAAACTTTTCACACTGAGGGTGGTGCATGTATGGAATGAGCTGCCAGAGGAAGTGGCAGAAGCTGGCACAATTACAACATTTAAAAGGCATCTGGATGGGTATATGAATATGAAGGGTTTAAGGGGATATAGGTCAAGTGCTGGCAAATGGGACGAGATTAGTTTTGGATATCTGGTCGACTTGGACTGAAGGGTCTGTTTCTGCGATGTACACCTCTATGACCCGTTCCTCTAGGTGGTAAAGGTCATGGATTTAAGAGGTAAAGCTTGTTGGATATCTAAATCATTGGAGTCACAGCACCCCGTGATTTCGACCATTAGACCAGAAGATATAGAAGCAAAGTAGGCCATTCCGGTGTGCATTGTCATTCAATGAAGTCATGATTGATCTGGTATTCCTCAACTCCACTTTCCTGCCTGTTCTGGTTCCTTACTGAACCAGATTCAGTAATCTGGTTCCTTACTGATTAAATCTTTGTGGACCACAACCTTGATTATAATTAACAACACAGCCTTGACGGCCCTCGGTGGTAAACAATTCCAGATTCACTGCCCTCTGACCAAAGTAATTTCTCCTTTTATCTCGGTTTTAAATTTGCGATTCCTTATCCTGAGATTACTTTGATTAGGGTCAACGGAGAGCTCCTGTAGTTCCTCTCTCCTCTGGTATTGGTGTGGCAAAAAGGCTCACATCAGAGGTTCCTCTGGAATGTCAAAATTCACACCGGCATTCTTGGAACAGTTTTCTCAACCCCAGGAAGTCGGTGATTCTGGAGAGTACATGTCTGTATTATCCCTGTTTATGGCTAAGAGAGAAATCATTTGAGGCTTTGTGCAGCATGATTTATGTCCTTTCGTGAAGATTGTTATATTTACATCCTTGAGGTTAGGGTGAGGGCATGGGAGCTTTTTCACTTCCCAGATCTGTAGGATGGATATATGGAGTTTTGATGTGAACAAAAATTCACCGGCTTTAAAATCCTGAGCTGACATATGACTGGGAGTTCAAGCTTTAATTTTGCTTTCATGTGATTACTTGTTGCAGCTCTTCCATTAGTGTTAGATTCCCCCATGGATTCTACCACAGTTATCAGGATCAAAATTTTTTTTCGGTGTGGATGGATAACATTGTCATCCTCAAGAACAGAAACATTATTTTGTGAATGAGATGGATTTTATTCATTTGACATGAGTTTATAGGTGTTCCTGATGTCCTCTGAAGTGCTTTGCATGTTTTCTTTATGGCCAGCAAGTTGTTGGATCTCCTGGGCTTTCACTTCCCAGCACACATCCTTACTCTTCATCATGTGTGTTTGGCTGTCAGTGTTGAGCTGTTGAAATGCTGTCTTCTCAGCTTGTGACCTTGGTTTGTTCTGCCAGGCAATGGAGGTTGTTAGTTTTTGTTTTAAGAAGTCAAATATTTCAGTATCACTTTCAACGAACCATTTCTTCTAAAGACAATCCTTGAAGCTAATGCCTGGCCTTGAGTCTAATTGGCTGTCTCTATTTGACCCCACTATTATGCCACTGAGTTTGATGTGCATTCAGAATTTCTCTCTTCAGCCAACTACATTAATGCTGAGGTATTAGCTTCTTCATGTCTTACATAATATCTTTCTATGTGGCATCTTATCAAATGCATTCAGAAAATCTAAAAGCATTACAACTGCCTGTCCTCTCCTATCAACTCTGGCTGTTATATCCGCAAAGAACTCTAGCAAACTTTTCAACATGATTTCTCAAAACCATGTTGACTCTGCTCAAATGAATCAAAATTTTCTAAATATCCTGCTATTTCTTCCTTTAAAATGGAATCTAGCATTTTCCCAATGGCAGATGTTAAGTTAACTGGCCTACAATTTCCTGCTTTCTGTCTTCCTCCCTCCTTCACTAGGAGCATCATGTTAGCAGTCTAGATTAGAGCGGTGCTGGAAGAACACAGCAGGTCAGGCAGCATCCGAGGAGCAGGAAAATCGACGTTTCCAGTAAAAGCCCTTCATCAGGAATGAGGCAGGGAGCCTCTGGGGTGGAGAGGTAAGTGGGAGGGGGTGCGGCTGGGGAGAAGGTAGCCACGAGTACAATAGGTGGATGGAGGTGGGGAAGAAGGTGATAGGTCGGAGAGGAGGGTGGAGCGAATAGGTGGGAAGGAAGATTGGCAGGTAAGACAGGTCATGTGGATGGTGCTGAGCTGGAAGGTTGGAACTGAGGTAAGGTGGGGGGAAGGGAAATGAGGAAACTGGTGAAGTCCACATTGATGCCCTGGGGTCGAAGTGTTCTGAGGTGGAAGATGAGCTGTTCTTTCTCCAGGCGTCGGGCGGCGAAGGAATGTGGTGGACGAGGCCCAGGACCTGCATGTCCTTGGCAGAGTGGAAGGGGAACTTGAAATGTTGAGCCACGGGGCAGTGGGGTTGATTGGTGCGGGTGTCCCAGAGATGTTCCCTAAAGTGCTCTGCAAGAAGGACATTAGCAGTTTTCCAATATGCCGGAACCCTCTCAGATTCCAATGAGTTTAGTGATTTCAGCCAATGCCTTCATTATCTGTGCAACACCTTCCTTTAAAACCACTTGGTGCAATTTGGAGCTGACCTCGCTTCTCTATTATGTTTGAGATAAAGTGTACACAATCTTGTAGCACAGAAATTTCCTCCCCTTTTGTGTTTATGTTATTCTCCCCCTTTACTCTATTACTCTTCCCTTTTTGTGCTTTTTCCTTTTTCTCTTGCTGGCTACAGGCAATTCTCTTGTTGGTGGGCTACAATTTCCCTTCAGTAGAACACGAAGAGCTGTGAATGAGAGCTACTGACGAAGTGAACAGTAAAGGTGTGAATTAACCATGGCAGAACTGAGTGCCATGGGACAGAGGGTATAATAAGGTGAGGTGTCTAAAAACCTCCACCAGCCTTAAAATTTTCAATAGAAAAAATAGTTTTGGGGAGAAATTAATTCATGTCATATTACAGTTGACCAACACTGTGAGTGTGTTATATCCTCTGGTTATTAACCACCAGTGACTTATTGTTGGGGTGATCCGCTGCCACTAATCCTCTTACTCCATGCTGAATATAAGAACCTCACTATTATCAGTGATAGACAATGGACCAGTAGACAGTTTTAACAAGAGGAGAAACTGGTCTTGCATAACAAGTTTTTTTAATGTGATGTCAACAGGTCTAATTGACATTAATTAGTTAGAGATAGTTACAACTATCAGGGGCCATGTCTGTCAAATCTGTCTCAGTCAGGACCCCTTGCAAGACTGCCTCTTTCTCCACACAAAGATTGTGTTACATCATCAGATTGGGTGGAGCTCAGGCAACTTTAACATCAAATCTTTCAGAACCATTACCTTACACGATTCTAGACGAATGCACATTGATTCCCTTACTAGCAGGCAGCCACACGTCACTAACTGTGCAGACTACGTGGCCTTCCTCAAAATAAGGAATACTGCATTATAATGAACAAATTTCTCCTCTTTGTTTTAGTAGCCAATGCAATGAAGAGTAGAATTGCATAAAGGTCCTGTTCCTCAAAATGTGTGACCCATTGTATTACAACATTTGTATTCACACAGAACATCTGCTCATCTGAGAAGCAGATATTTAACTGTTTAAAAAGCTTTTATGGTAGAATATGAATGTCTGCACACAAAAATAGATTTATATCACAAAATTAATTAGATCATGGAAACACTGGTGTATAAATATCAGGAAATATACACTCCACTGTTGACAAAGCTTTCCCAAAAAGCAAACATGAATAAAGCTTTGTCCTGCACTTGCTTTTTCATTAAAGTTAATGTGAAAGGAAAACATAGCCACAGCTATTTGGTGTTGTTAAGTACTGATGGGGGAATAAGTTGTCCTTTACAAAAAAATCATCTGGCTAAATCATTTTGCATTACAAAAACCATAACACATTTTCAATGTGAAATGTTTCAGTAAAGTGTTCATATTTTCAATTATCTGAAAGGAGCAACAATTTCTGTTAGTCAATAAATTATAATGATGAAAGAAAATATGCAAAACAAAATTACCTGCTTACCAGCACAAGTTGGTTTAAAAAATGGTTAGATATTTAGAAAATAAATACTGAAAGACTGGAAATTGTGAGGTGAAACATACAGCAAAACTTAAAGATCTTCACTGCAAGGGAAACTGTATGAAATGAGTTAGGAAGTTGCAGAATGCACTTTCAGGATGATGATTAAGGCAGAAACAATTTCATATTACCAGAATGATTGGATGGGTGGATAAAGAAAACCTTGACAGTAGGAAATGGGAAATTGTGTTTTGATAATTTGTTCAAATGGAAGGTAAAGAACAGATCTAATAAAACTATTTTTCTATTTGCATTTTAGAAATAGAGAGAGGTTATATCATATTTTTGTCAGCTTAAAACAACACAAGATTTGATAAACTAGATGATCATAATATAAATAACCACAAAAGTAACTCTACCTTATTGTAACCAATATAATTTAAAGCTTGACAGTAAATGTTCTAATTGACTGAATATTATTTATTTGCTTGCCTTGAAACTGAGGCCATACATTCACAACTCATTCATGGTTATTTCCGCTCATGAAATGGTTCACAAGGATATACAGTTAACTATTAAGCAGAGTTATTAACTGAAGACAGTCAGGTCTCATTGAAAATATATCATCATGTCAATCAATTGCCCAATTCAGAATATCAGCACTCTGGAGAGCTGTGCGTGACTGAAACCAAGCAGCAATTCTTCAATGTTCCTGAGTGCTGGAAAACCATCGTAATACTTGAAACAGTCGCAGACCTTGCGACCAAGGTAATAATAATGGGCTCTGCTTGTACTACAACAGAAAATCGAGGTCAACCGAAGCACTGAAGCAGCAGATTAACCCATCTATGCTCTGTTCCATAATTTCCTGCTGCAGTACCACTATTTAAAATTATGATTTAAAGGAGAAAGAAATCCCCAATGTGCAATTTTTATTTGAAGTACTATACTTCCCATTTTTATGGAAAAAATGGGTGAATCATGAATTTCTGAAGCTATTTTTTTAAATACCTATCTTCTTGACAACATGATGAGTCAGGAGTAAGCTGCCCCTTATTTCTCTGCTGCTTCTTGATGATAAATGTCTGAAATATGCCAGAGTGAAATATCAAACTTGCCTGACAGCTGCTCAGGAGCTGCCAATCCACAGAGATCATGCTATAAGCTGAGACTGCAGATTTTGCAACCAATTTAAAAGGTTACACCTGGTAGTCTGTGGGTCATTACTGGATTGCTGAATGCTAGCCTTGACTTTCATTGAAACTTGACCATGTTCATTGTATTAGTTTGTAGCAGGGTACATCAATGGGGAATCTCAAACAACACTGGAGATTTTTTCCACACTGGAGATTCCTGGACTGAAACCTCCTGTTAGAAAATATCAGAGACCCAGCAAACAATGGACAGCAAAAAGGAGAACTATCACTGAAGCCACAAGTCCCTTAACAGGATGAACTGATTTACAGGATTTCTGAAGTTTAAACATCCAACAACACAGCCAACCACTGTGACACAAACAATGAAAAGGTAAATTGGTAAGGGGGTAGACTATTTGTTCAATGGGGGGGGGGGGGGGGGGTGGTAGTAGTGTTCAATAGTGAGTACATGGAGTATCTGGTGGGTAGGATGCCACAATCTGGCACCATTTTTGAATAGGTTGAGAATGAAAAGAGTAAAAAGATATAACTGAAAGAGAGTCTATCTTCATTCCACTGTCTCTACCATGAACCCTGAGCTGGCGAACTAGCCATACCTGCACCGCTACTCCTCTTTCACCACCTCATTGCCGTCAGACCCACTGATGTAGGCATCGCCACTCTTTAGGCACCATCTCTTCGCTGCAGGGCCTACCTCGTCAAGCAGAATCTCACACCAGACCCTTACTTGGCCCACAACCAGGAGTGCCCTACTCCGCTGTCACCACTGCCTTATGGATTACCAGAGATCCCTGGGCTCTGTGCCGCCTCAATAACGACAGGACTCCCTGCTCCAGGCATACTATTCTGCCACTGCTGCAGCCGTCACCTCACCAATGCCAGAAGTCCCTCTCTGGGCCTACAGCAGCCAGAAGTCCCTAGCTCTGCTGCTAGGCCAGGTCACCACAGCATCAAGAGTACGCCTCTGGCTCCCCCAGTTGCCAGCAGAGCCATCTTGAAAAGTTCTTTGGTGCCAGTACCACCTCCGATTGCTGGAGGAGCTTTGCCGCCATTGCCACTAGTCAACCAGATGGGTTTATCTGATAATCAACAATGTTTACATAGTCACCGTTAGAATGGCATTTGATTTCAGATTATATTGAATTCAATCATTTTCACAATCTGGGATTTAAACCCATGTCACCAGAACAGAAACCTGTTTTCTGGTTGATATTAGGAGACAGTGAGGACTGCAGATGTTGGAGATCAGAGTCAAGAGGGTAATGCTGGATCCTGATGAAGGGCTTATACCTGAAATGTTGATTCTCCTGCTCCTCGGATGCTGCCTGACCTGCTGTGCTTTTCCAGCTCTACACTCTCAACTTCGGGCTGACATTACAATGGCACTGCCTCCCAGAATCCAGGAGCCTAGACAGTTTTCTCTCTAAGGCTGTATATAGTGTGACAATATTCAATGCCGACATCCTATTTGCCTTCATAATCAATTGCAGTGCCCACATGTTGACTTTTTTGATACATGTACAAGGATCTCTATGACCCAGAGATCATTTTTGTAACAGAGTTCTGCAGTGTCTCTCCTCTACAGTTTTATTTGAAAAGTAGTCTTCTTTTCTATTTTACTTGTCAAAGTTCACATTTTTTATTTTTATTTACCTATGCATAAATCCTGTCTACAACCTTTTGCAGACTCTTTATGTCCTTTTTACTCTTATGTTCCTCCTTCTCTTTCTGTCAAGTAAGCAACCGCACATTTGACTATTTCATCCAGGTGACTGAATCAAACTTTAAATAGTTGGAGTCCCAGCGTTGTTACCAGTGGGACTCATTCTTAAATTTACTGAAAAAGTAAGAGTACTATGTGCAATTTAAGAATTTATAAGTAATTTGGTTGAAAAGGCTTTATTTGCACATTAATTCATAACATAAGTTCATAAATATCAAAGTACAAGGGATATTTGTAGAGTCTAATTGGGAAATTCAATGTATTTTTCAATTAAATATAGATTCAAAAAGCAAAATTTTAAAATCAACAGATCCACTTTATGATATTATTATTTAAATTTACATTAATCGCACAAGAAAGTCACTGACAGTCACTTAAAGTCCATTTGAAAAAATCTTAAATGGTCATAAAGCTGTCAAAATAAATACACATTCAAATACATGTGCAAAAACATACTTAAATTTCATAAAACTGTGAATCAAACCAAGTTCATAGTCACATTGACAGCTGTATCAACAACACGAGCTGAGTTGAATCAATTCGTGGAATTTCAAACTCAACCTGCATTCATTTCAAGATTTTTTCCACAAATGTATTAGCAAAGCTTCCAGTGGTAAATATTGTAAAGCTTTTGAAGTATTGGATCCTTTCACCATCTGTTTCACTGCTTTAAAGGCTGAATATATAACTGATATATCAATAAATAACTCAACCATCTGTTTTACTGTTTCAAAAGCAGAAGAGAAGGCCGACCTCTCAATCAATGAAAAGATCAGAGCTCTGGTCTCAAATGGCACTTTACATTTTGAATCTCAAAGGGTTCAATGGTGTCTACTGCATAAAGTACTTTAATGCTTCTGATTACTTGTACAAAGCTTGTCAATTTGATATTCGCTTACTTTTAAAGAATAAAGCCTTATAGCCAATCACTGAGGTAAAACAAAATCACTCAACATCTAATTCTAAGATATGTGCTTGTCAGCAATGTTTAAACTAACCTGTTGAGAACCTTTTGACAGGTATCCATCATGGTAAATGCCATTCCGATCTGCAAACCAAGTTATCTTCAGAAATCCTTCAAAGCCCAATGACATAAAAAGTGTGAGGCTCTGAAATCACCACCCCACATTGGGAACATTAGCAATGAGATTGGTGCATGTTGGATCACAACCTGTATTTTTATTCCATGCCCGTGAAAACAACAGAGGGTGGGAATGAGATCAGGAACTTATTTCCATACATGATGTAGATTTGCCCTGTGTTGGAATGGCAAAATGTTGCCCAAAGTGTGTATAACCAGCTTAGATAGATTAAAAATCTGTTGATTTATCTGGGCAGCAATATGTAATTTTCAAAGTATTACTCTATTTGTTAATTGTGCTATGTTTAGCATTGCTGCCTTGGCACAAATGGGAAGAGTCTTATAACTATGCACTGATTACAGGATATTTTGCAAAGTGAATTGGAGAATACTTGAGTTTTTTTTAAAGAAATAAACATTCAATCCTGCACTCTATGGAAAGGGTTACCTCTCCTCCCCAACGTAAACACCCAAGGGCTTACAGAAAAGCAGGTCCAAAACATTGCTGCTGTGCTCAAACAATAATCAAACTGGGGAGGCTCACATGACAGATCACACTTGGGTTATTCTGAACCTTTTCCAGGTAGATTGTATTGCAAGCATTTTAAATGTGAAGCCTTTGAAAATGTGAGTGTGCAAGGAGTGACAATTTTCAGTTGCAGATTGAACCTGTGCCAAATACAGTAAGCAATTAAAGAGCAGCACGACTACTTGTTGGATTGTAACAGAACAATACAAAATCGTGGAATTGGGTGTCATGTATTATATTGTGTAATATTGAGAATTGTTCTCTTTATGTGGAACATGGCTCTAGCCACTTCTTCATGCCACTGGGATTGATGCCCAAGAATATCAGTGTGGGTGGGAGTGGGGGAAGTCACACCACACCAAGTTATAGTCCATCAGGTTTATTTGAAAACACAAGCTTTCGGAGAGCAGGTCCTTCATCAGGTGAAGTCAGGTAATGAAGGAACAGATGATGAAGGAGCAGTGCTCCATAAGCATGTTGGACTATAAACTGGTGTTGTGTGACTTCTGATTTAGCTTTTCCTGTCATGTGTACTCAAGTATTGGAATTCATGAATACAGTGAAAGCTGTACAAAGTCACCATTCTCTGGCATCATCTTGGTTACAAAACCAGTATTTAAAAAAAACAGAAATAATAAGAAGAGCCAAATAATAAGAAAACATCCAGATCTTAAAATCTAAAATCTTATTTCCATAAAGTTGTTTGGAGCACCCAACTACCAATACAGGCATATGGGGCCTAGCTATAGCCTGGACTCGCGGTCAGCCAGTGAGCCTTGCATCGAACATCAGGAGGAGCCATGTTTTTGCTGCCGCTAATGATGTCACCACCGCACCTGAACACTGGAAGGAGCCATGTTGTAGCTGACACTGACGCCACTATATCCAATCACCAATACTGCCTGCTCACACTACCATGTTGATGCTGCAAAATCGCCGCAAAAGGCTTTAACAAAAAGAAAATAAAGATGAAAGAAAAAAAGGAAAAGTAAAAAGAAAAAAAAAGAAAGAAAGCAGACAGGACCGGACGAGCCTCAAGCTCAGCCCTGCTACTCCGCTGCCAACTGCCATCATTGTTCAGAAAAATAGGAAACTACCACCTACATGTTCCCCTCCAGGCCCCTCACCATTCTGACTTGGAAATATATTGCCATTTCTTCAACGTTGCTGGGTCAAAATCCTGGAATTCCCTCCCTAACAGTATTGTGGGTCAATCCACAGCAATTGAACTGCAGCAGTTCAACAAGGCAGTTCACCATCACCTTCTCAAGGGTAACTAGGGACAGGCAATAAATTCTGGCCAGCCAGCAATGTCCATGTCCCACAATTAAATAAAGGAAAAACTATAAAATCATCTGGACATCTAACACGTCTGAACTTGACAAATGGCAAACTGATTTTCTCATCATAAGTATACCTGATGGGTCAATAATTATTATAATTAAAATAAATATAACGTTCACATGCCGTTTACAGCATAAGATATGGTGTAACCAGCAACAATCAAGCCAGCTTGGTCACCGTAAACAAGGTTACAACATAGCTGCAGAAAATGTGGAACTGGAATAACAATATTTTTGAGACTGCAGCAGACTGCGGTGAACCTATGACTTGACTGTAGGTCTCTGATGATTGCAATGGAAGTTGTAGAGTTGAAATAGAATGATGGTGTTGCTAAAGATTGATTGGTAAAAATCTATTATCTTACAAACCTTTCTAAGACTCTTGGAAAAAATGTATCCACCAATTATGAACCAAATCGAAATGTAAACTAAAATAATTTGCTAATTCAATTATGTGAGCTGCAAATAAATTTTCTTGTTTTACAGCCTTCTATTATGGTGACATTATTTTAGAATGTTTATCCAGTTAAATGTGGACACTTCAAAATACTAAAACGGTCTTACAGCATTAATGGAAATGATATTTATTCTAAAGTTTTAGCAAAAAAAAAGTCTTTTAAAAAAATCTCAATGTCTCCATCCTGCATTATCATGCTCCCATTTCTATATTTCCCCATGTAGTCAGCCGGCCTCTTCATTTATGTTTGCAAAGCCAGGATCTTAGCTCCTTATTCTTTGTCAATTCCCTGCCCTGGAAAATAGTGGATTAATTTCCATACGTGCGTGGACAAAGCCTAACTTCAATCTGCGACAACTGACACATGCTGTCTGATCAAGTGTAAAAAAAAATTGAGTTTTCATGAATAACAACATGGAACCTGTTCAACTCCTGCTAAAATCTTTGAGGCAAAGCTATCAATTCTCTTTCTGTCCCTTTCTAACGTCGCCTCCTGACACATACCTCTTTCCTGATCAACATTGAAATCGAAACCTCAAACCCTACGAGTCCCATGGTTTAAATGTTTACTTGCCAACTTTACAGATCTATAATCACACTGTACTCAGTCAGTTGCTCATCCATGTAACCCTCACCTTAAGGTTTATTTTTATGAATGCCACTTGCAATGATTTTCCAAGTTGGAGACTACAGAAACTCCTAGTCAGGCAGAAGCTCACAATTTGCAGCACTAACTAATGACACCTGTCTCGCAGTCTAACACTGCTCCTAATGTGTTGACTTCAATAGCCATGTCTTCAAATTCATCCACAATCTCACCTCACTGCACTGCTGAAATCTGAAATGATGTTTAGCATCAAGTTGTGATCCTAATTCAAATTATATCTGATTTTCAGTGTAGCAGACAGTAATTATAAAGGTGAAAATTAATTGCAAACGTTGGCAATGGGGTGACTCTGTTAGTTAATGATGGTATCAACACAAAAGGGAGGTATAACCTAAGTTCAAGAAATAAGGATGTCCATGTCGCATTGGCAGAGATGAGAAATTATAAAGGCAAGAAATAATTTGTGGGAGTAGTGCACAACCCTCATGACTACATAATAGGTTGGAGTAAACAGAAAGAAATAGTGGGCACTTATCACAAAGGTATAGAGAATTATATAGGACTTTAATTTATATATAGACTGAAAGAATCAGATGGGTAAATGAGATCTAGATAAAGAGTTCATAAGATGGTTATACATCAGTTTTTTTAGATAGCACATTCTGGAGCCAACCAGAGAACAAGTTACATTGGACCTGATGTTCAGCAATGACATAAGATTAATTGATGACCTCATAATGAAGGTGTCCTAGGTAGCACCAATTATAATTCTGAATTTTACATTTAGATAAAGGGAGAGAAAGGTGGGTCCAAGACTAGATTTTTAAACTTATTTAAGGACTGTTATGGTACACGAGAGCAAAGCAAAGTGATTTTGCAAATTAGCTTATGAACTAAGAACTAAGAATTGGAACCAAAGGTTATTGTTTAATGATGAACAGTCACTCATTAAAATCAAGACCAGGAGAAATTTTGTCTTTCAGAGGATAATGAGTCTCTGAACGTTCTTCCTCAAAAGACAGTGAAAGCAGAGTCATAGGATTTTTGTTTTGGCAAACCTACCTGGTCAGAAATGGCCCCATCATATTTCTGCCCTCTAAAGGCTGGGGTTGGATTAAGACCAGCCTGTTGACCCTTGCTGCAGAGCAGAGATTACCAGGACCAAGCAGTTGACAAGACAGGATGGCCAAAACACCTACCTTGGTTCTCTGGAACACCATGCAAGCTGTCTTAAAAGTCATTAGGCCCTCTAACCCTTAATCTCCTACCCAGACCCTATTCCCTTCACCATTTCACCTCTCGATCCATTCCAGACATCATAAATATTAGAAATTTTAATGTTTAAAATTACACACCAGGTTATAGTCTAACAGATTTATTTGGAAGTACAAGGTTTTGGAGCGCTACTCCTTCATCAGGTTGCAGGATTCAATTCAAACATTCTAACAATCTAATAGCATTTTCATTCATTCACATTTTACAGGAAGAAAAATGTCTCAGTCATAAAACGTACTCAATAATTCTAAATCCCCTCAAGTGCTCAACCTGTGAGAGAATAAGCAACCTTTATTTCATTCCCTTTTTTGTTTCAGTAGCAGGAAGAGCAGGACCGTCGACCAGGGGTTGACAGGAAGGTGAATCAATGATTTAAAAACCTTCCTTGTGAATAGGCGGAGTGCAGGCTGAGCAGGAGTGGACACGGGACTGCTGAGTGAGTGAAGCAATATATTTGGGTGGTTGCGTTACCCGAAACACTACTTAGGTAGTGTCTCCCATCCATCCTCCTCCTTTCACCAAAAGAAAACTGTTCAGTGCACCAGATTGGTAAGGTACGTGGTTATTTTTTATTCTTTGGGAATTTAGAATAACGGGAATGGTGGTTAGGGCAGTTGAATGTTCCTCCTGGAGAATGTGGGAGGTAAGGGTCACCACTCATGTCCCTGCTGACTGCAGGTGTGGGAAGTGCACCCAATTCCAGCTCCTCAAAAACCACATTAGGGAACTGGAGCTGGAGTTGGATGACTTTGGATCATTTGGGAGGTGGAGTGGGTTATTGAGAGGAGTTACAGGGGGGTAGTCACACCTCAGGTGCAAGAAAAAGTCAGATAGGTTACAGTCAGGGGATGGAAAGGGAACTGGCAGGCAGTGCAGGGAACCCCTATAGTCAGTCCCCTCAATAACAAGTATAGCGTTTTGGATACTGTTCGGGGAGTAACAACTTACCGTGTAAGCCATGGGGTATAGGTCTCAGGCACAGAGTCTGTCCCTGTTGCTCAGAAAAGAAGGGGGAACAGGAGTAGAGCATTAGTCATTGGGGACTCCATAGTTTGGGAGACAGATAGGAGGTTCTGTGGGAACAAGAGAAACTCACGATTGACGTGTTGCCGCCCAGATGTTTCAGATTGTGTTTTTGGGAACCTTGATGGAGAGGGGGAGCAGTCCCAGGTCATGGTCCACATGACTAACAACATAGGTAGGAAAAGGGATGGGTATTTAAGGCAGAAATTCAGGGAGCTCGAATGGAAGCTCTTTGCTAGAGCAAACAGTGTTGTTATCTCTGATTTGTAACCTACGCCACATGCTAGCAAGACGAGGAATAGGGAGAGAGAGGAGTTGAACGCGTGGCTACAGGGGTGGTGCAGGATGGAGGGTTTCTGATACCTGGATAATTGTGCTCATTCTAGGATAGGTGGGACCTCTACAAACAGATTGGTCTATACCTGAACCAGAGAGGTACCAATATCCCGGGGGGGGGGGGGGGGGGGGAATGTGCTAATCCCCTTCGGGATGGTTTTAACTATTTCAGTAGGGGGATGGGAACCTTAATTGTAGTTCCAGTGTTGAGGAGGTTGAGTGCAGCGAGGTCAGAAATGAGGTTTCAAGGTTGTAAGAGTTCACTGGCGAGCAGGAAGGTGGTTTGAAATGCATCTGCTTCAACGCCAGGAGTGTCTGGAATAGGGTGAGTGAACTTGTGGTACCTGGGACTTCGACGTTGTGGCCATTTCAGAGACATGAATAGAGGAGGGACAGGAATGATTGTTGCAGGTTCTGGGATTTAGTTTCAGTAAGAATAGAGAAGATGGTAAAAAAGAGGGAGGTGTGGCATTGTTAATCAAGGACAGTATTACGGTTGCAGAAAGGATCTTTGAAGACTCATCTACTGAGCGAGTATGGCTGATGTTGAAAACAGGAAAGGAGAGTTCTCCCTGTTGTGAGTTTTCCATAGGCCTCTGAATAGTTCCAGAAATGTAGAGGAAAGGATAGCAAAGATAATTTTGGATAGGAGCGAGAGTAACAGAGTAGTTGTTATCGCAAACTTTAACTTCCCAAATATTGACCAGAAATACTATATTTTAAGTACTTTAGATGGTTCAGTTTTTGTCCAATGTATGCAGGATGGTTTCCTGACAATATGTAGCCAAGCCATCAAAGGGCGAGGCCACATTGGATTTGGTACTGGGTAATGCACCTAGCCAGGTGTTAGATTTGAAGGTAAATGTTGAGAGTGTGGTGCTGGAAAAGCACAGCAGGTCAGACAGCATCCGAGGAGCAGGAGAATCAGTATTTCAGGCATAATGATACAGGTAAATTTCTGTTGGGTGTGGAATGATCCTTTGGGACCTGGGACAGAGGTGAGGGGAGTGGTGTGGATATAGGTTTTGCAATTCCTGTGGTGGCGGGGAAAGGTGCCGGTGTAGGCTGGACGAGGAAACCATGGAGGAAATGGCCTCTCCAGAATGCTGATAGGGGTGGGGAGGGAAAATATCTCTCTGGTGGTGGAATCCATTTGTAGGTGGCAAAAGTGGCCGAGGATGATGTGATGTATGCAGAGGATGATGGGGTGGAAGGTGAGGACCAGGGAGTTCTGTCCTTGTTGTGCCAGAAATTTACCTGTACCTCCACCAATGTCATCTACTGTATCCATTGCACCCAATGTGGTCTCCTCTATCAACCTGTCAATCGGGTTGACAGGACACCTACTTGTGGAATGTTTCAAAGAACATCCCTGGTGCACCCGCAACAACCAACCCCACCACCATGTGACTAAACACTTCAACTCCCCTGCACACCCCATCAAGGACATGCAGGTCTTGGACCTCCTTCCATCACCAAACCCTTACCACACAATGCCTGGAGGAAGAACATCTCATATTCTGCTTTGGGACCCTGCAACCATGTGAAATCAATGTGGATTTCAACAGTTTCCTCATTTCCCCTCCCCCAACATTATCCCAGTCCCAAGCCTCCAGTTTGGCACCGCCCTCCTGACCCATCCGTCACCTTTCCCATCTATCTTCTCCAACCCCCTCTCTGACCTTCTCCCTCACCTTCATCTACCTCTCACATTCTCAGCTACTTTTCCCCTCCCCCAACCCCACCCCTCCTCCCATTTATCTCTCATCTCCCTGGCCCACAAGTCTCATTCCTGATGAAGGGCTTATGCTCAAAATATCAATTCTCCTGCTTCTCGGATGCTGCCTGACTTGCTGCGCTTTTCCAGCAACACAAGCTCGACTCTGATCTCCAGCATCTGCAATCCTCACTTTTTCCTAGTTAGATTTGGAGGTAGGTATGCACTTTGGTGATAATGACCATAATTCGGTTAAGTTTATTCTGTGATGATATGGGATAGGTATATACCGCAGGGACAGAGTTATTGCTGGGGGAAAGACAATTATAATGCAATTAGGCAAGATTTAGGATGCATAGGAATGGGAAGGTAACTGAAGGGATGGGCACAATTGAAATGTGGAGCTTATTCGAGGAACTTATGCCCAAAACGTCGATTCTCCTGCTCCTTGGATGCTGCCTGACCTGATGCGCTTTTCAAGCAACACATTTTTCAGCTCTGATCTCCAGCATCTGCAGTCCTCACTTTCTCCTTATTCGAGGAACAGCTACTCCATGTCCTTGATAAGTTTATACCTGTCAGGCAGGGAGGAAGTTGTCGAGAGCGGGAGCTGTGGTTATTAAGGAGGTTGAATCTCTTGTCAAGAGGAAGAAGGCGGCTTATGTTAGGATGAGATGTGATGGCTGTTAGAGTGCTTGAGAGTTACAAGTTAGCCAGGAAAGACCTAAAGATAGATCTAAGAGGAGCCAGGAGGGGACATGAGAAGTCATTGGTGGATAGGATCAAGGAAAACCCAAAAGCTTTCTACAGGTATTTCATGAATAAAATAATGACGAGAGCGAGATTGTTGCGAGTAGAGTCAGAGGAGAAAGGGAAAGCGCTAAATGAATACTTTTAGTCAGTATTCACACTAGAAAAAGGCAATGTTCTCGAGGAGAATATTGAGATACAGGCTACTAGACTAGATAGGATTGAGGTTCACAAGAAGGAGGTGTTAGCAATTCTGGCAAGTGTAAAAATAGATAAGTCTCGTGGGCCGGGTGGAATTTATCCTAGGATTCTCTGGGAAGCCAGGGTGGAGATTGCTAAGTCTTTGGCTTTGATCTTGATGTTGTCATTGTCCACAGGAATAGTGCCAGAAGACAGAAGGATAACAAATATTGTCCACTTACTCAAGAAGGGGATTGGAAACAACCCTGGTTATTATAGACCAGTAAGCCTTCTTTAGTTGTGGATAAAGTGTTTCATAAGGTTATAAGAGATTGGATTTATAATCATCTAGAGAGGAATAAGTTGATTAGGGATCATCAACACAGTTTTGTGAAGGATACGTCATGCCTCACAAACCTTATTCAGTTCTTCGAGATGGTGACCAAACAAGTGGATGTGGGTAAAGCAGTTGATGTGGTGTATAACGATTTCAGTAAGGCGTTTGAGAAGGTTCCCTACAGTAGGCTACTGCATGAAATATTAAGGCATGGGATTAAGAGTGATTTAGTGGTTTGATTCAGAAATTGGCAAGCAGAAAGAAGACAGAGGGTGGTGATTGATGGGAAATGCTCATCCTGGAGTTCAGTTACTAGTGATATACCGCAAAGATCTGTTTTGGGGTTATTGCTGTTTGCCATTTTTATAAATGATCTAGATGAGGGCATAGAAGGATGGATTAGTAAACTTGCAGATGATACTAAGATCGGTTGAATTGTGGATAGTGCTGAAGGACGTTGCAGGTTACAGAGGGACATAGATAAGCTGTAGAGCTGGGCTGAGAGGTGACAAATGGCATTTGATGCAGAAAAGTGTGAGGTGATTCACTTTGGAAGGAGCAACAGGAACAAAGAGTCCTGGGCTAATTGTAAGATTCTTGGTCGTATAGATGAGCAAAGAGATCTCAGTGTCCATGTGCATAGATCCATCAAAGTTGCCACTAAGGTTGATAGGGTTGTTAAGAACCATATGGTGTGTTAGTTTTTATTGGTAAAGAGATTGAGTTTCGGAGCCACAAGGTCATGCTGCAGCTGTACAAAACTCTGGTGCAGCTGCAATTGGAGTTTTGCATGCAGTTCTGGTCACCGCATTATAGGAAGAATGTGGAAGCTTTGGAAAGGGTGCAGAGGAGATTTACTAGGATATTACATGGTATGGAGGGAGGGTCTTATGAGGAAAGGCTGAGGGACTTGAAGCTGTTTTCGTTAGAGAGAAGATTGAGAGGTGACTTACTTGAGACATATAAGATAATCAGAGGGTTAGATAGGGTGAACAGTGAGAGCTTTTTTCCTCAAATGGCGATGGCTAGCATGAGGGGACACAGCTTTCAAATGAGGGGTGATAGATATAGGACAGATGTCAGAGGTAAGTTCTTTACTCAGAGTAGTAGGGGTATGGAATGCACTGCCTGCAATAGTAGTAGACTCATCAATTTTAAGGGCATTAAAATGGTCATTGGATAAACAAATGGATGAAAATGGAATAGTGTCAGTTAGATGGGCTTCAGATTGGTTTCTCAGATCAACACAACATCGAGGTCTGAAGGGTCTGTACTGCGCTGTAATGTCCTATGTTCATTAACCAGGTCAAAGACAGATAATCCTTTATGAGATGCATAAAAATGTCAGTGTAAATGTGAACTCAATCATCTTGAGAAAAGTGGTTTTCAAACTTTTGAAACTCAGCAAAGCATTCATAATTCATCTTTTATTGAGAAATGTTAAGAAGCTGAAAATGTGTTGCTGGAAAAGCGCAGCAGGTCAGGCAGCATCCAAGGAATAGGAGAATCGGCGTGTCGGGCATCAGCCTGAAGAAGGGCTGATGCCCGAAACGTCGATTCTCCTGTTCCTTGGATGCTGCCTGACCTGCTGCGCTTTTCCAGCAACACATTTTCAGCTGGGAATGGTCATAGGATCATAGAGTTATACAGCACAGAAGCAGACCCTTTGGTGCAACCAGTCATAGAACATAGAACAATACAGCACAGAACAGGCCCTTCAGCCCTCGATAAAAGCAAATTACTGTGGATGTTGGAATCTGAAACCAAAAGAGAAAATGCTGGAAAATCTCAGCAGGTCTGGCAGCATCTGTACCTATTTCTCCCCTTTTTTTAGCTTTGACAAGGTGTCAGTTAGACTCGAAACATCAGCTCTTTTCTCTCCTTACAGATGCTGCCAGACCTGCTGAGATTTTCCAGCATTTTCTCTTTTGCCTTCGGCCTTCAATGTTGCACCGACCTGTGAACTATTCTCAGCTCGTCCCCCTACACTATCCCAAAATCATCCATGTGTTTATCTAAGGATTGTTTAAATCTCCCTAATGTGGCTGAGTTGACTCCATTAGCAGGTAAAAACAATGACTGCAGATGCTGAAAACCAAATACTGGATTAGTGGTGCTGGAAGAGCACAGCAGTTCAGGCAGCATCCAACGAGCAGCGAAATCGACGTTTCGGGCAAAAGCCCTTCATCAGGAATAAAGGCAGTGAGCCTGAAGCATGGAGAGATAAGCTAGAGGAGGGTGGGTGTGGGGAGAGAGTAGCAGAGAGTACAATGGGTGAGTGGGTGAGGAGATGAAGGTGATAGGTCAAGGAGGAGAGGGTGGAGTGGATAGGTGGAAAAGAAGATAGGCAGGTCGGACAAGTCAAGGAGACAGTAACTGAGCTGGAAGTTTGAAACTAGGATGAGGTGGGGGAAGGGGAAATGAGGAAGCTGTTGAAGTCCACATTGATGCCCTGGGGTTGAAGTGTTCCGAGGCGGAAGATGAGGCCTTCTTCCTCCAGGCGTCTGGTGGTGAGGGAGCGGCGTTGAAGGAGGCCCAGGACCTCCATGTCCTCGGCAGAGTGGGAGGGGGAGTTGAAATGTTGGGCCACGGGGCGGTTTGGTTGATTGGTGCGGATGTCTCGGAGATGTTCCCTAAAGCGCTCTGCTAGGAGGCGCCCAGTCTCCCCAATGTAGAGGAGACCACATCGGGAGCAACGGATACGATAAATGATATTGGTGGATGTGCAGGTGAAACTTTGATGGATGTGGAAGGCTCCTTTAGGGCCTTGGATAGAGGTGAGGGAGGAGGTGTGGGCACAGGTTTTACAGTTCCTGCGGTGGCAGGGGAAAGTGCAAGCATGGGAGGGTGGGTCGTAGGGGGGTGTGGACCTGACCAGGTAGTCACGGAGGGAACGGTCTTTGCGGAAGGCGGAAAGGGGTGGGGAGGGAAATATATCCCTGGTGGTGGGGTCTTTTTGGAGGTGGCGGAAATGTCGGCGGATGATTTGGTTGATGCGAAGGTTTGTAGGGTGGAAGGTGAGCACCAGGGGCGTTCTGTCCTTGTTACAGTTGGAGGGGTGGGGTCTGAGGGCGGAGGTGCGGGATGTGGACGAGATGCGTTGGAGGGCATCTTTAACCACGCGGGAAGGGAAATTGTGGTCTGTAAAGAAGGAGGCCATCTGGTGTGTCCTATGGTGGAACTGGTCCTCCTGGGAGCAGATCCGGCGGAGGCGGAGAAATTGGGAATACGGGATGGCATTTTTTGCAAGAGATAGGGTGGGAAGAGGTGTAATCCAGGGAGCTTTGGGAGTCAGTGGGTTTGTAAAAAATGTCAGTGTCAAGTCGGTCGTCACTAATGGAGATGGAGAGGTCCAGGAAGGGGAGCGAGGTGTCAGAGATAGTCCAGGTAAATTTAAGGTCAGGGTGGAATGTGTTGGTGAAGTTGATGAATTGCTCAACCTCCTCGCGGGAGCACGAGGTGGCGCCAATGCAGTCATCAATGTAGTGGAGGAATGTAGCCGCTCCCTCACCACCAGACGCCTGGAGGAAGAAGGCCTCATCTTCCGCCTCGGAACACTTCAACCCCAGGGCATCAATGTGGACTTCAACAGCTTCCTCATTTCCCCTTCCCCCACCTCATCCTAGTTTCAAACTTCCAGCTCAGTTACTGTCTCCTTGACTTGTCCGACCTGCCTATCTTCTTTTCCACCTATCCACTCCACCCTCTCCTCCTTGACCTATCACCTTCATCTCCTCACCCACTCACCCATTGTACTCTCTGCTACTCTCTCCCCACACCCACCCTCCTCTAGCTTATCTCTCCATGCTTCAGGCTCACTGCCTTTATTCCTGATGAAGGGCTTTTGCCCGAAACGTCGATTTCGCTGCTCGTTGGATGCTGCCTGAACTGCTGTGCTCTTCCAGCACCACTAATCCAGTATTTGGTTTTCAGCATCTGCAGTCATTGTTTTTACCTGCTAATGGAGTCAACTCAGCCACATTAGGGAGATTTAAACAATCCTTAGATAAACACATGGATGATTTTAGGATAGTGTAGGGGGACGAGCTGAGAATAGTTCACAGGTCGGTGCAACATTGAACATTAGTGGTGCTCTTCCAGCACCACTAATCCAGTACATTAGCAGGTCGTCCATTCCACGCCCTTACCATTCTCTGTGTAAAGAACCTGCCTCTGACATCTGTCTTAAATCTATCACTCCTCAATTTGCTGGACATGATCCCAAAGTAAACTAGTCTCATTTGTTTGCTCCTGGACCACATCCTTGCATACTTTTCCTTTCATGTACCTATTCAAATGTCTTTTAAATGTTGTAACTGTGGACTCGTCCACCACTTCCACAAGAAGTTCATTTCACACATGAACCACCCTCTGTGTAAAGGATTTGTCCCTCATGTCTTTTTTAAAATCTCTTTCCTCTCACCCTGAAAATGTGTTTCCTGGTCTTGAAATTCCCCCATCCTAGGGAAAAGACAACTACCATTAACTCTACCTATACCTCTCATTACTTTATAACCTTCTTTCAGGTCACCTCTCAAACCCCTATGTTCCAGTGAAAAAAAAGTCCCAGAAAGTTTCTTAAAGGTCACAAGCTGCCCTGACCTTTTTTCAAGTATTTGTTTATGGTTTCCAGTGTGAAAATTAAAACAAGTGGTTATAAGCAACTTCTAAGTCTTGGGGCCCATGTTGCCCTGTGGTTTGTAAAATCATTTCAATATTTTCTTCAAACTCAACGTTTATAAGTGGACCTTTCCATTTCAAAACCAATATTGTTGAAAACAACAGATCAGTTTAAGCTGTAATAAGAATCACAGGTTTGGACTGTAACAGAGGCTGTAACTTATTTAGTTCATCAATCAGTGAAAACAGTATTACTGGACTGCAGGTCAAGCATTTAAAACCAGAATGTTGAGTCTCTCAATTGCACAGACCCAAAATATTCCTTCCATCAAGATTACCACATACCTATAATCTTGAGTACAATGCAGTAAAACTTGCCATATTTAATGTCCAAGGTAAAATAATAAACTGCTCCAAATTGAAAGAAATTGTGAAGTGCCTGAAGGCTTGAAATTAATTGAGCCTGAACATTTAAAAAAGGGCATACAATCATTTTAACATTTCTAAAGGCACAAGTCTGTATACAAGTTTGAAGAAACTGTGTTCTCGATGACATTAACTTATACATTGGATTTTGTAGCCATTTATACAATATTACAATATTCAGTCTTAACACAAAATATCTGCTGCGTGAACAGCTCCAGAACAAACTCATCAGGCCAGAAAATTGCTTTGAAAGCAAGAAGCACCATTGAAGAGCTGAAAGGTCACTTATCAGTATGGTCAGTTTCTATTTTGGTCCACCTAAATAATGCTGTTGAAAACAGAATTGTCACCAGGATTTGTTAACACTGTGGAGCGTCTGGATCTTCCGAACATTCGGTGTCTGGACAATCACTTGCTGTCACAGGTTTTATTAATGGTGCTTAGCTAAGCAAACCAGCTCGTCTCAGAAGTTATTCACTGCCTCTGGTCTTTCTGCATAAAGAAGTGACCTTTGCTTTCAATTTCAAACCTGGAAGCTTCTATACAACATCGTTTTCCAGTTTGGGGGAAAAGATATGACAATAATTTTCAAAAGTGATGGAAGTTTCTGTTTAAGTGGATATTTGTTTTTATATTGAAATGATACAGCAGGTAAGTTCTTGAAATGTTATGCCACTAAGTCATGCAGGTCAGGAGATCCCAGGTCCTAATTTGGACAGCAGTTGCCAAAGGGGAGCCCAATAAAGATTAAGAGGTTAAACTGGAGAATGCCTGTCCAATCTGAAGTTATAGGCCTGACTGTCATCTACTTCCTGGACTGTGGAGGCACGGATTCCCTGAACAAGTACATCCCAAGTGAATGCCTGACCATAACCAATTCCCTGCATTGGTATTGGAGGCTCCCCTTAACTTATTTTGCCAGAAGCCTATGACTTACTGAGGTAAGACACCATGACTGGCAGCTGTCTTCATTGACTTCAGTGAAGGTTTCTTCCCTAAGACTGAGACATGATTGCCTTCTTACTGTGTATTTGCTGTGTTGGCTGTTGACAAAAGGTACTTGGTGTGAGATTGATGTAGCATACTGCTACAATATGTACATGCCCTTGACTGAGGACAGCTGACCAACAAGGCAAGCCAACTTTTTCTGTGACTGCACAAATACGTCAGCTGAGATATGGCTGGGATGATAGAAACATCCAGATATATGCTAAGTGAATGGCTGCTAAGAGAGCAAGTGAACAGCCCTGAAATGAAGTGTGGTCCAATCCACAAGCTTGTCCCTGTACATGGAATGTTCTTGCAGAAGCCTTTTGATGTCAACGTACCCTGCAATGAGGTCTGTACTGAAATGTCCTGCACTTGATCATAGAGGTACTGTGAGCAACCAGAGGGCTTAACAAGAATTAGAAGCCAAGATCTGTGAATGAAGGGTACATCTGGCATGTGGTGGTGCTTGTAGATCATGTCTTGTGATGTTATTTTTAGCTAACATGGAGATTCTTTACAGTGAGCAGTGAGCTGAAGTCATCAGGTATCCACACTGTCTTCCAAAAATTCTTAGCACCTGGTTTGCTCAGTGATAAGTGGTAAGAGAGAATACTGCATTTTAATAAGGTGAGATGGTAGTTTAACAATGTCCTTAATAAGCAATAAAGGCTCATATAGGCAACTCACCACTGCCCAGTGAGAATCTCTCCTTGATACCCAGATTTGGAGGAGCCAGAGTTGGACTTGAGTGGACAAAGTTAAAAATCTCACAACACCAGGTTATAATCCAACAGGTTTATTTGGAGGCAGTAGCTTTCGGAGCGCTGCTCCTTCATCAAACAATGCTTTGAAAGCTAGTGCCCCTGCGAATAAACCTGTTGCACTATAACCTGGTGTTGTCCGAATTTTAACTTGATACCCAGAATTTAATTTAAAGATGCAGCAAATTGGTATCCAATGTTGAGATAGGCCTTGCTGAACTTTGCACCTGACTCTTCCATCTTTCACACCATAGCCCACCATGGCTCAGACCCCTCTTAGACTCCACCCCATCGGACTGGCAGAAATTCACTAGCTTTGATTTGCTGTGGTGGCTGAAATAAAGTTGGTACAGCAGGCTGACATGGAATAAAAAGTATCATGATTTGCCATGATACCATGCTTTGATCTGCATGTTATGCCAAATGTTAAAATCTCTTTTGATTCTGATACAGAATCGGGGTTGACATGTGGCACTCATAAAGCAATGTGCATCTCAATGGTATTCTGCAATATGAGAAATGCCACAAACTTGCAAATCCTTCTGCTCACTCCACCTGCTTCTGTCTGCGGAAGGAGCTTGTTCAGCTGCTGAGTCTCCACATTACACTCAAAATTCTTTCAGCAGTTTTTTAATCCACTAATTTTATTCTCAGCAACTACATTCTTTATTGGTGAAAATATAAATGCAAAAAAAAATTTTGTTTTCAAATGATACACTTCTCACAGTTTGACTTTTCTCTCTCTTTTTAATCGCTTAATTAGAAAGGTTTGTGTGAAAGCCTTAGTCTATTTCAAAAGCTTATATTATTGTCCAAAGCTTTGATCAGATAGGCCTATGGATCAAGGAGTGTCAGATGGTGTTTAATTTAGATAAAGGTGAGGTGTTGCATTTCGGTAAGACAAACCAGGGCAGGACTTCCACAGATAATGATAGTACCTTAGGGTTATTGCTGAATAAGTAGACTGAGAGGTGCACCTGAGAGGAGTCATAGGTAGACAGAGTGATGAAGAAGGTGTTTGTATGTTTGCCTTTACTGGTTAGTGCACTGAATACAGAAGTTGGGAGGTCATGTTGCAGCTATACAGGACATTGGTGAGGCCACTTTTGAAATATGGAATGCAAACCCCATTCAAATTTACTAACAACTACAGTCAAAGCAGAATAATATTAGGTTAGGTTCAAATTTAATGTTGATTCTAGTTACATCCACCTTTTGACAAGTGGTGGTAGAACAAAATCTATGGGTGGGCTCTCATTGTGGAGTGGCAATGTCTCTTTCTCTTAGCCAGGAGGCCTGAGTTCAGTTCCACTTGCTCCAGAGGTGTGTAATAACCTCCATAAACAAGCTGATTATAAAATATCCAAAATCTACTGGAGAGGAAATTGAGTCTCACTGATTTTCTTTATTGACATTCTACCCAATCTTGTGTTTTTTTCACATGGAAAACTGGAGCAAAATTTCCCTCAATGATTCCAAACTATGGAATACAGGGTTGGAATGCAGGGAGATCGAAAGACGCTAATTAATTTGACAGCAGATAAGTAGGGTTTTAATTTAATTTATTTCAAGATGTTTTGCAACAGCTTCTATTTGACATAATTGCCAAAAAAATTCAGTTGTTTGACTAAATGCAGGTGTCAAATTGATAAATTTAAAAACTGGCAAGTGCTGAGTTCAACCATAAAGTTCAACTAATGCATTGCAAATATTAATCTAATGCTTGCTGCATTTGTCAAAAAAACTCAGTCTTTACAGTGCAGAAACAAGCCATTTGTCCCACAAAGTACACACTGACCCTCTGAGGGCCATCCCACCCAGTCCCACCCTATTTTTGTAACCCCATATTTTCCATGGCTAATCCACCTAGCCTGCATATGTTGGACTGTTGGAGGAAACCCACACAGACACGAGGAGAATGTGCAAACTCTACACAGTCACCTGAAGCTAGAACTGAACCTGAGTTCCTGGTGCTGTGAGGGAGCAGGTCTAACCACTGAGACGTGTTCCACCGCAAATTAAATGAAATTAATATCAGAACAAAATTAGAAGGAGCAAACGTCAGAATTGGTGATGGTTGAATGATTAGAAAAGTGACAGTTTTTTAATGTGCTTTAGTTATGCTGAAGGGATGTGTGTGTTTGTTTACATCAAATCTGTAACTCAGCAATAAAGGGCTAAACCATTACTGTAACTCTGGACAAGCTGAAGTTTTGTTTAAAACAGACACAGTGAATCAGATGTGAAAATGTGAATGTTTAGCAGCTGAATCTATGATTGCGATAGAATTGTCATGGAGTTGTTACTGATGGACCAGGGAAAGTGGGAAAAAAGCCGTGAAACTTGAAAGGGTTCAGAAAAGATTTACAAGGATGTTGTCAGGGGAGAGGCTGAGCAGGCTGGGGCTGTTTTCCATGGAGCATTGGAGGCTGAGGGGTGACCTGATAGAGGTTTACAAAATTATGAGGGGCAAGGATAGGATAAATAAAGGTTTTTCCCTGGGGTCGTTGAGTCCAGAACTAGAGGGCATGGGTTTAGGGTGAGAGGGGAAAGATATAAAAGAGACTGAAGGGGCAACTTTTTCACGCAGAGGGTGATACGTGTATGGAATGAGCTGCCAGAGGATGCGGTGGAGGCTGGTACAATTGCAACATTTAAGAGGCATTTGGATGGATATTTAATAGGAAGGGTTTGGAGGGATATGGGCTGGGTGCTGGCAGGTGGGACTCGATTGGGTTGGGATGTCTGGTCGGCATGAACGGGTTGGACTGAAGGGTCTGTTTCCATGTTGTACATCTCTATGACTCCATGAGTGTTACATTTATAGTGTTACAATCATAGTAGCAATTTGATATAACTTCCATGATTTGATTGTGATATCTGAAACCTTTATGGACAATGGATTGTTTTAAAGAGAATTCTATTAACCTAATATGGTTACTGTGATCATTGACAGGCCCAGACATTCCACATGGAATTTGAGTGAATGATTTTATTGTCATATGTATTTTAGAGAGAAGAAAACAGCAAAATAAAGTGAAAAGCCTTTCCATTGTCACCATGATCGGTGGCATTTCAAATGGTTAAAGAGTAAGAAAAAAACAGAAAGATATAACTTAAGGTCCATCAGTCCAAGCCAGCTCATCAATGATGCTTGCGCTACCATCGCTCACTATCATCTGTATCAAACCCAACCAATGCTGAGTTGCCATTCTTCAGGCGCCATCTTACCCTGCTGGGCCAATTCTCCTCTGCCACTTCCTAGCTACTGCCTGCGCCAGACCATCCAATATCAGAGTCTCATGTCTCATCATTGGCCCCACCTCATTAATGTTGCCTTAATGCCCTTCCACCACTGCCAGCACCAGACCCAACCAACAACAAAGTCACAGATTTTCAGATGCCATCATTTGCCACTGGGCCTACCTTGCTGATGTTGCCTCTGCCAATGTAGCAGACACTGACTCCAATATCAGGTCCCATGCTTGCCCTGGAAAAGCTGTGCTGGGATCCCTCGCCGCTGCTGTCCAAGCTCAGAACATGAGGTTAGTAAAGGAAAGGAGAAAGAAAAAGAAAGAAAAGCAGTTGGAGCAGACAAGCCCCAGCTCAGGAGCCTTATTGTGCCACTATCTTGGTGATGTCATGATCAAAACGTTTGTGTCAGGATGAACATTAAACCTTGTAACTCCACAATAATTGACTGAACTGTCACAGTAACTCTGGAAAAGCTGAAGTTTTGTTAAATAGGTTAAAATTCATCATGATGATGAATATATGAAACTGGCTGCATTGGAATTATGATCTTACTCAAGGGCATTCAAAGTAAATGAGATGTCAAGTAATTTACAACTCTTGCTTTACTAATACTCATATGATAATCTCTCCTCCTGATTATATGAAGTTATCAGTGGACTGTCCATTTGAAAAACAAAGTGACGAATGATTTGGAAGCCAGACTGTGCAAAACCAATCTGAAATGTTAGCTAACCTTTAAAGTGGCAAACTAAGAAGAGTTCAGTAATATTAAAAACAAAGAACTACATTTGCCTTTATCTATTTGATGCTTATAATCAACAGAGAGACCAGAGTGTTGTACCGAAACAAATCAAATTGGATCCAAAAGAGAAAATGCTGGAAAATCTCAGCAGGTCTGGCAGCATCTGTAAGGAGAGAAAAGAGCTGACATTTTGAGTCTAACTGACCCTTTGTCAAAGCGCAAATCAGACAGTTGAACAATCCCTATTACGTGCCAGTTTAACAGAAAACTCATAATTTATTAAATAATATTTCCTCTTCTGTTGTAAAGCAGACTTCAAGCAATTAGCACCAAATGGAATGGATTTTTACTCCATTATTTATTGCCGCATTTTATGCTACTAAAGCAATGTTGCTTTATTTAAATCTAAGTGGCCCTGCCCATGTTAAAGAATACTAATAGAGAAAAAGAGCAAAACCTGAAGGGTGAGCTGAATGTAATAGCTGTTTCATGACATTAAGGGTTAAAATATGCATTTCTGCTGTAATCCACTAGTCACAACTCTAATAACATGGTGAACCTGGACATGAATTATACAGATTGTCAATGTCAGGCTCCAGACAAAGGACATCACACAAAAATATTCTTTTCAGCAGATGCAAGACCAGACAGCAATTATTTAGGTTGTGGGGTTACAGGTTACTCAGTGAAAAATGTTCCAACCTTTCTAGCAGAAGTCAGTAGTTTTTGTACAAGTATTCTCAAGACACTTTATACTTTAGACTTGATGTCGTGTCAGGGAGAATAGAAAGAATTAATTTATATTTATAAAATTTTATTCACAACCCCAAGAAATTGCAAAATATTAAATATGAAATTATTTATTTTTGATGTGCAGTCACCATCATTATGTAGGAAAGTGTAAGGTCGAAATATTCATGAAGTAACTGTTTAGATTAAACTGAATTTGAGTTTTTGATTTATTTAAATCTGGTTGTGATCCCATCTTTCCTCCTCTTTAGTGCTGCACATTAAACTAGAATTCACCTCAGGCCTGCAATCAGGCCACTGAAAGTGCGTTACTCTTATTTTTCGTGATCACAGGCAAATCCTGCACACTTCCACAGACTTCAATAGGCATAGATACTGCTTGAAAATATATACCATAGTGGCAAGTAAAGTACACAAGCCCCCACCTTCTGCTGCCATAGTTCCCAACTGTAGTGACATATTAAAGGGGTCGCAGATGATATAATGGAACATCCAATGTTACAATCGTCACCACCAGATTTCTTCAATCTAATGAAGATGAAAATTTATTCCACGCATTTCAACATCACTGATCATTTATCAGTTACTTTATCACAAATTGGCAATTTTGAGTCACAGATTTTCACTCAAAGAACACAGATTGCAAAACCATACCTCCTTTAGAGATGGAAAAAAGAGCATCATCAAGCTACATTCAAATATTTTTGCTCCCATGTGCACATAAATCATGGCAATTGAAGGATAATTGCAATAACCTAAATCAGTTTTTGTTCATTCAGGTAATTGAATCAGTTTTCATTTTTGTTGGTATTGCTAGAGTGGAATGGCTAACTGAGAGCACTGAATTGGGGAAAATGTTGCTCTTAAGGTGTTCAACTATAATTCATTAGAGCAGCTTTCTCTTGGCATGAATTGCCTTCTTTGCAGAAGATGTAGGAGTTTCAGGTTAATAGCAATAACAATGTTTATGAGGTGGAAATCAGCACTGGTATGATCTGAAACGATAGAAAGTTGATGCATCGAACAAAGCCAGATAACTTGGAATATACATGAACCTGAGCAAATTTGGGATTATTTTTGCTCAGTCTTGAATTTTTGCTAGACTTGAGGTATTGAAAATGAAAGCCATGATGAGTAATCCGGAGAAGATTACAGAGCTTCTGGGAATGAAAACAAGCTGAGTAGAAGGTCTTCCTTGCTGCTTCAGCATTTAGTTTACAACATGAGGGCCTGATTATAATTTTAAAAAGCCATTTTGAATTAGATCACTGTTCAATCTTTTAAATTTTGAAGAATACAGTCCCTGTCTTTTCACGCTCCCCAAGTGAGTAAGAGTTAAGTTGACATAAAGACAATTAAATGCCATGAGATGGAGTAGAGAGGATAAGCTGCCATTTGGTTTATAAAGGGCTGGACATTGTGAAACTTGAAAGGGTTCAGAAAAGATGTACAAGGATGTTGCCAGGGTTGAAGGATTTGAGCTATAGGGAGAGGCTGAATAGTCCGGGGCTGTTTTCCCTGGAGCATCGGAGGCTGAGGGGTGATCTTATAGGGGTTTATAAAATCATGAGGGGCATGGATAGGGTAAATAGACAAAGTCTTTTCCCTGGGGTGGAGGAATCCAGAACTAGAGGGCATAGGTTTAGGGTGAGAGGGGAAAGATATAAAAGGGACCTAAGGGTAAAATTTTTCACGCAGAGGGTGGCACGTGTATGGAATGAGCTGCCAGAGGAAGTGGTGAGGGATGGTACAATTGCAGCATTTAAAAGGCATCTGGATGGGTTTATGAATAGGAAGGGTTTAGAGGGATATGGGCAAAGTGCTGGCAAAAAGGACTAGATTATCTTAGGAAATCTGGTCGGCATGGATGATTTGGACCGAAGGGTCTGTTTCATGCTGTACATCTCTATGACTCTATGAATGTGGGTGGAAGAGCATAAATGGGCATGGAGTATAGGAGGGATCTTGGGTAGTGGGTGGCAGCACATATGTTGACATGGAGTAAAAGGGGTTGTGGGGGTGGATACATTAGGAAAAATCTTAGAATCCTTACAGTTTAGAAGCAGGTCATTTCACCCATCAAGCCCACACCAGCCCTCCGAAGAGCATCCCAACTATACCTATCCCATCCTTGTAACGTTGCATTTCCCATGGCCAATCCATGCAACCTCCACATCTCTGACAATATGGAGCAGTTTCCCATGGCCAATCCGCCTAACTTGCAAATATTTGGACTGTGGGAAGAATCGAGAGCACTCAGAGGAAACTCACACAGACATGGGAAGAACGTGCAAACTCCATACAGATAGTTGTCCAAGGCTGGAATTGAGCCTGTGGTCCTTGGTGTTGTGCGGCCATTGAGCCACTTAGCCACCATGCCACTCAAAAGGTACTAACATCTTCCACACAGCAACTTACCTCTCCCAAAGGTCTCCAGGGCCATTTCAAAAGACCTTACTTCTTCAAAAGTGTACTGTACCTCTCCAAAGAATTATGGGACCTTTCGCACTTATAATACTAAGTGAAAAGTGTAAAGTCATGATTTTGACATGCCACTAAAAAAACTGATCAGCCTAAGGTAGCTACACTTCATCATTGCCTCCGTAAACCACAAATATGAAAATTAGAACCGACTTCCTTCATTCCCCCGGGAAATTATATATCTTATTCAAGAACGAGACTTTCAGAATCACGCCTCTTCTGTCAATTTTAATAATGACGCAGAGCTTGTCCCTTGACCTGAGAAATGAGGTCTCAGTGTTTGATTTTATCTGTCAGTTTGTATACTTTTGAATTCCTTTTCCACATTATTAGCAATAAGATCTGAAATAAATATAATCAAAATTTTAAATCTGGACTTATCGTTACTTTTGTACAATCTATCCAGTATATGAGTTGCTTCTATTTAAATTAACATGTGTATTCTAGGGTGGCTGTGTTGTACAATTGGTTTGTGAGTTTAGTTAATTTAGGAGACAAGAGTGAATTGTTTCACTTTCAACCTCCCCAGTTTGCTACAATAAATATTTACAATCTTTGTAGCACAAGGCAGTGCCAATCTCGAATAAAAAAAGTAGTTGTCCTTTGTCTACTGCATTAATATGGAGCCAATTACAAGGTTTCCTTGAGAGAAAAAAGAGCAATTTTATTATCTACCGGTCCCAAGAAAAATAATGAAGACATTATGTCAAGTCTACACACAGAGGTACAAAGTTAAAAGAACGGATAGTATCTAGTAAACAAAAAGGAAGATGGAAGAACTGTGCACTTTAAAGTCCTTAGGAAACATGAGACAGAAGATTTTAACCTGAGACCATGTTGGTTTAATTGATGTCTTACAGGATCAGCAGTAGTGAATATTTAATTGTCCTTTGACGTCTCAGTGTCTAATGTTTTCTTTTCATCTGTTACTTCTTAGAAGGCTGAGAGAAAGGCACTTTATTTTCTTGAGAGACTAAGAAAGAAAACTTTGTCCTGTTCTGCATCACAAATACACCTCCACTGCTCTATTAAAACCTTTGCTGAAATACAAGCTAGTTTGTGTATTTCAAAATTTGAGTTCGTCGTTTTGTAAGTTTAAGAACTGCAGTGAAATTTTTAATAATCTCTAGCAAACGAACCTTATCATAAAGGTGTAAATCAAAATAAGAATCAAACACCTTCTCAAACCTGACTTAGTAGATTAGTTTCAATACCTTCGAGTATTAAAATGTGAGAATGATATTCAAAAATCAATAGGTCCTATTATGTCACAACCCTGACAATTTTTTTGCAGTGTTTAAAATGACACTTCCAGTTGGAAGTGGCAGCAATCAAGTAGAAGTTACTTCAGGATAGGCCAACGAATGAAATTTTAGGAGTTACTATGTGGACACTGAAAAGAAAACTGGGGTTATCTTTCAGTGAAGTAAAATGAATCTTTTTGTGGCACATGTAACTTTCCATGTTCTCGATGGTATGGTGATACAGTAGTTAGCACTGTTACCTCACAGCACCAGGACCTGGGTTCAAATCCAGCCTTGGGCAACCATCTATGTGGAGTTTACACATTGTCCCAAACTCTGTTTGAGTTTCCTCTGGTTGATCCAGTTTCTTCCTATTGTCCAAAGATGTGCAGGTTAGGTGGATTGGCCATGCAAAAAATTGTCCTGTCGTGTACACTGATAGAAGAGGGGGGATAGCCATTGTAAAAACCCCATGCAGAGTTACAGGGATGGGGTGGGATGCACTTCAGAGGGTTGGTGCAGACTTGGTGGACCATATTTCCTCTTTCTGCACAGTCGGAATTCTACGTTACTTGATAAAGTGGAATTATCAGCTATTCATAGCTGGATAGATTTCTTAAATGTAGCGATTTTACTTATCTGCTCTGTCTTTGAGCTGTTGGTACATTTCCTGCATCCATTGCTTGTTGTGACACAGTGATAACCTTCCCAGAAGCAGGTAGCAGAAGCAGGAAGTCATTCTGGAGCAAACAGGAAGTGTCTGAATACCAACTCAACTTGTCCACCAATGCCTCAATCATAGCTTCGTAAAGGGTTAAGGAAATCAGGAGACTAGAAGAGAATACAATCCCCCCACTACAAAATGTAAAACTTCAAGTGAATTAGCAGCACACTGAAAATAGGATAGCCAATTTACTTAACAACTCCTTCTATGGCTTGAACAACTTTGAAATGGAAAAATATGGATATAAATTACCATTGGCCTCACGGCTTGCAAGAACGGCATTAATTTTTCATCATTGCAACAAGAATCCCAGCAACACTGAAGCAATGACATTCTTAAAAGCTTCCAGACCTTGCACGCACAGCCAGAAACCTGTACACCAATTGGTGGCAACAAAATTAATCTGAAATGATTTTCAGAGCATTCTCTGAATTGTGTCTACAACTGCATTAGAAGAGATCAATATGACAGGACTTATCGCCTTGTTAAGTCAGCCTGGTGACATTTCACAGCTACTGAACCTTAAATAACACAATCACTTAATAATGTATAATTTTCAATTCAGCAAGTGATATTTTCCTGTTTTAGATGTGTGATATTGAACTGCTGCTGATTCTACTTACAGTTGCAACTTTTGGGTAGGACGGAGATCCTGGAGTGACTCAGTCATTCTGTCCATTGTGAAAAGGACAAATTCTTCATTTATTAAGTACCAGGGTGTTAGCATCAATGACATTGATGTACTGTTGAAGAAGTCAATCTGCATATTTGAGAACATTTGTGAACATTGAGGTGTTCTAAAGTTAGTGTTTTTGCCATAAATATTGAATACGGTCAAAAGCATCCACTTAGAGGGATAGAGTCATACAGCATGGAAACAGACTCTTTGGTCCAACTCCACAGAGCTGACCAAACCTCCTAATCTGATCTAGTCCCATCTGCCAGCATTTGGTCTATATCCCTCTGAACTCTTACTATTCACATAGCCATCCAGCATGGCTTTGTGCATGGGAAATCATGTGTCACTAATGGATTTGAGTTTTTTGAAGAGGTAACAAAGAAGATTGATGAAGGTAGAGCAGTAGACATTGTCTAAATGGACTTCAGTAAAGCGCTTGGTAAGATTTTGCATGGTAGCCTGTTTAGTGAGATTAAATCACATGGGATCCACGGGGAGTTAGCCAATTGGATACAAAATAGGCTTGAAGGTAGACAGCAGGTGGTGGAGGGATGTTTTCTGGACTGAAGGCCTGTGACCAGAGGTGTGCCACAGGGATCAGTGCTGAATACACTGTTTTTTATCATCTATTTAAATGATTTGGATGTGAATGTAGGAGAAATGGCTAGTAAGTTTGTGTAGTTGGCGTAGTGGACAGTGAAGACGATTGTCTCAGTACAACGGCACCTTATCAGATGGGTCAATTAGCCGAGGAGAGGCATTTGGAGTTTAATTTAGATAAATGTGAGGTATTGCATTTTGGAAAGGGTGGGACTTCTATAGTAGATGGTAGGGCCTTGGGAAGTTTGCCAAACAAAGAGACTTAGGAGACAGTGATTGCCAACTGCACATGCACACAATCAAACAATCTTCAAAATTAAAACAGAAGCTCTGTTTTGTTTAGCAGTTTATTTCTGTTATCTGATTTACTGTTACATTAAAATTACATCATTAACTGGTCTTTTTAGTATTTGTTACTATATTTATGAGCGCTGTCACTGCCAATACGGAGGCTTTTTGGTGTCAGCAAGCACAGGCTTTAAGAAAATAAGAGTTTATCATCTTTAACAAAATCTGCATTGCATGATCCTTTATGTAAATGCATAGAAATCTGCATCATAAGCAAGTGAGAATAAAGTGAGAAAGGTGTGAATAGAATAGCTAATCAGGACATTATAGATAGCGGTTTATAGATAGCTGTTCTTTTCTATTTTCCAAGCTTCTCTAAGGCAATCAGAATATTCATTTTCATCAACAAAAATACAAAGACAGAATTTTATACACACGTGTCTAAGGTTATATCTGTGTTGCAGTTTGGTTCCTCAGATCAAGACATTAAAGAATGCTACGTCTGATTTTAAATCATCAAACTGTCTATTGATTTAATCTTTACTTGAATCAGATAATTCACCAAATTTGGAAAGCAGAGTTAAAAACCCCTACTTCACATTCTTATGAAAATGTATTAGCATATGGAGTGTAAACAAAGATTCAAAAACTCAGGAGTAAGCTTCTTACTGACTGAGGAATAGAAAACTTAAAGCACAAGAATATTTAGTCAATGCTTGGTCTTTTGCTTTTCAGCGTGGGTAATTGACTTTGGACTAAACATTGCACTTGTGTATCAGATGCCAGAAACTGTATAGAGAATATTAATAAATATCATGCAGATCAAATCAAACTGCTGAAAAGAGCAGATTCCTGCCAGACCAAATTTAATGCAGGGAAGCATGAAATTATTCATTATGGTTGGAAGATGAGGGAAAGCAATCCAAACTAAATAATGCAATTTAAAAGATGTACAGAAACAGAGAGATCTGGAAGTATATACACAATAAGTTGAAGAGGCTATTAAAATTCTATAAGTGAATTTTGGTTTCATAAATAGAAGCATACAGTACAAAAGTAAGGAGATTATGCTGAACTTTCACAAAATACTTGTTAGATCCAAGCTGGAGAATCGTGACCAGTTCTGGGCACTACACACTCACAGCAATGTCAGACCTTTATACAGAATGCAAAGGACCTTTACGAGAATGATACTATACATGAGCGAATTCAGTCAGATGGAAAGACTACAGAAGTCAGTGTTGTTTTCAGAATGGTGAAGATGAAGGGAAAGTTAATAGATTTAAACCATCTGCAATATTTTAAAAGAGGATTTATTTTAAATAAAAAGGAACCTGTCTTCGTAGCAGAAGAGTTGATAACCAGTGGACACAGATTCAAGGTAATTGAAGCAATATGATGAAAATTGTCACAACACAATAGGGAAAAGTACATTGATAATTATACCCTCTATATCACAAGCCAGTACAAGTGGATATCTACACAATTAAACTATTATGATCAATTTGCTTGACAGGTTCCTATTCAAAATTAAAGAAATTCTCATCAGGTTCTGACATTAATAGGAAAAAACAACACTGATTGCAAGCAAACATGGTGTTTAATGGATAGCAAAAATAGTTGACTAAAGCATTATTATATGACTTAAGCTACTCCCTTCAAATCCCAAGTACAGACACATTCATTCACAAATAAAACAGACAAAAACAGATGGTTTCACACAAATATTATGGGTGGAAAAACAGAGAAAGAGAAAACAAATTCTGCAAAACAAAGTGTTGATCACAGGGTAGTTCGAGTTGTTTCTCACAGTTCTTTGGCTCTTAGTGATGACATGACGCTGCTTGTAGAGCGATGGTTAATCTTGGATTTAACAGCAAATCAGGTGAACTTAGTTCCTTTCTTCCATTAGGATTCCTTCTTTAAAGTGCCTTAACTCTTTCTCTTTTTTTGTATTTTTCACTTGCAGAGGGGCAGAGATGCTTCTTGCTTGCAGGCTCCTGATGTCTCTGTATGAACTGCCCTAGAGGACTGTGAAAGTGTAACTAAAAAAAGCAAATCCAAACGCTGTTGCTCAGCACCTTTTCCCTTAGTCTCCTAGAGCCAGCCTGTCTTGTAAAGTATCCACCTCACTACTCTGAAAAGTAACGCAACCTTGTAGCTAAAGTGTGTATTACACAAGTCCACTTGACGCTCAAGTTAAAAAAAAAACTCCTGATCTTCTAGCTGCACTGCAATGTTCATTAAATAAATTAGACTCATTGCACAACTGTTTTCAACAGGTCGCCAAACAAAACGAAACATCATTCCAGTTACATCCACCTTTCCAGTCTGGGAGAGAATGATAAATTGTCAACAATGAAGCAACTATATTCAAAATAACTGATAATTACATACAGTTACCCTGTACTCATGCTTTAGATTGCACATTCTATTTCTCATATTTTGATTATGGACAGTTCTACAAATAAAAACAAATTTTAGGATTTTGGGATTCTCGTTTCTGTTTATCTTTTGAAATTGGTAATTATGGTATATACAAACACACAGTTTAAATATATAAATAATATATATAAAAAATATTCCACAGGGACCACCACCAGTTTGGATTGATAATATCAACAATCTGTTGCAAAGACATGGAGTTAAAGAGATCTACAGAACAGAAAAAGGCCCTTCAGAATATTATGTCCTCTCTGGACAAAAATGACAACTGAACTATTCTAATCCCATTTTCCAGCATTTATTCAACCCATCTGCCATCCTTACTGGTCTGACTTGCAATGTGACTCCAGCTTCATAGCTGATTCTTAACTGCCCTCTGGATAATAAATGGTGGATCAGCCAATGATGCCCACATTCCATAATAGCTTCCTTTCCACAAGGTATAAATTGAACCAGAGTTATCCCACTGATTCAATTGAGTCCAGTTTTTTTACAGCTCCTTGATGGCCAAACGCTACTTTGACACAATTAACAAAGTTTATAGAGGTTGCGACAGAAGTAGGTAATACTATATATAGATTTGTCTTCTTTCCATTTAGTTTCCCATCTTCAAGATCTGAATTATGCAGAAGTGGGAGTCCACAGATATCTTAGGATTGTAGCTTGCATGTTTAATTTAGTTCCACTAGTGTGTCAACACTCTATTACATTCACAAATATATCAATATTGTTGCTGGTACTTTTTCCAAAGTTACCTAATTTCATATTAAAACTAATTACAGTAGCTATTAAGAATCGATAGTTACAGATTTCCAAAGCAACATTGTCAACTCACAAATATTGCCCAAGATGGGATGAAGTACTAAGTTTGTTCTAAACCTCTGACAGCTTTGAAAAACGTCCCTAAATGGGACAGTGGTGTGAGAATACCAATCACTTTTATTTATTATCACCAGTTTAAGAAGTGCTAAAAGCATGTCACTTCCAAGCTAGAATGAACAAAGACATTAACCCACCTGGGGTAACATTCGGTTTTCTTCCTCTAGTTGCTTCACTCTGGTCTCCAGCTGTTTGACATAAGTAACTGCTGGCTCTGAAACAAAGAATAAACAGTCACATTTCATTAACACAACAGAGCCTTTAGATGACAACCACTTCCTTTCAGCATCTTTGAAAACAAATTTAAATTCTAAGATCACGCAACATTAATAAGGACCTGATTGTGATCAAGACAGCTGCTGTCACTGGAGTTTTACATCAAACTTCAAATTGCTTTAACTCAACAGAATTAATTACTGCTTAAGCTCACAATTATTGCTAATTTCAGCTTTATCATGAATCTTTAAACTCATATCTTAATGCTGGCAACACAAAGGAAGTGTACTGAAAAAAGGTAAAAATTCTTAATAAACCTAAAAATTTCATGCATGAAAATGACTAAATAACTGTCCCAAGTCCTTTCCAATGACTGAATGAGATGATATGACCTGCAAAAATGTTTCATCTTTACCATTAGCTTTAATAGGTTTCTCAATGAGTAATAAGTTGAAAAAAGTTACTGGCTTATAGCAAGAAGACAGTTCATATGGAGATTCAGTCATTCACAATTACATACCACATCAAACAGATTTTGCAGATTTAATTATTGGAATTCATTATTTATTTTGGAATTTGAAGATCAGTTGTTCATTTGAAAAAGTGCCCGATAGTAAGGAATACTTTATACCTGTAGACAAATTACAAAGCCACAATCTACTCAGTGGTTTAAGGAGATGCTACAAACTGACACGAAGGATTTCATACATCCTTGACTTTTTTCCGTCATTTTTGTTTCTTTCCGTCTCTATTCTTTGTATAAATATTCTTCAAAGAAATGTCTGATATTTGCACATGAAGCAATGCAAAAGGAAATGACAACCAGCACTTACTTTCATTTCATTGTATTTACAAGTTATTAAAATATTTTAATACCTGCTACAAAACAAATAATAAATGTGTGTTTTGCCACTATCCTCCTAAGGTTGGAGTACTGTGAGAAAGATAATTAACAGTCCTCTGGGCAATTAGTTATGGGCAATAAATGCTGGTCTAGCCAGTAATAATCCGAATCTCTGAATGAACATGTAAAAAAAATCTAGTGTTTTCTCTCTAGAAATGTTTATAGACAAGGTCGTTAACAGGGAAAGCAGCTGAAATGGGCCAGATGCTTGAGATTCGAACATAATGAGGTATAATTTGTTATAGTTAACATGGAAGATAAAATCAAGTGTAAATTGTTGAAGAAAGAGCCCAGGCAATTACATCAAGAAGATGCACCTGTGGACACTAATATGCTTCGTATTAGCTTCTGACTGGACTTTCAGCTGATTTTACTGGATTTTAACAAATCATGAGAGCCTTAATTAGCTTTTAAAAACTTAATACATTCTTACAATAATCATATAACAATGCTGTGTTGTAATCTTTACATTTTTAAATAGAGTCAATAAGCATGATTGAAAAGCCACTTTCCTTTGGTTGCAGCTTGACTTCAGCTTTGTGGCAAAATGCTTATGTAGAATGATCGGAACACTTTCTATCATTTGAGAATTAGGTAAGATGTAAAAAGCAAGTCTTGTGAGCTAATCAGGTTATATATTGCTTTAAGCAGTTATAGATGCTCAAAGCCTGGAGGAAGTTGAATCATTTGCTGATGGCCTCCTCTGAGGAAGGCATTCCGGTTGGCACCACAACCATTCACACTACGTCCACTGAATGTGAGTTTCGACTTTGAGTTATAACCTCATCCCCAATAAAAAAAATTGCTGATTGCTTTGACCCTAAACAGTGGATGCTAAACTACACCTTTGATCTTGGTTGCCTGACAGCTCTTAATTCAAAGGTCTGCAAAGTGACATAAATATTGCAGGATTTTCTCAATATTTTTATAGCAGCTTGTTCATAAAGTTGAATTCTATAAGGCCGAACCAGCATACCACCTACATCTGGCATTGAATGCATGAAATATTTTTATCCACAAATCTTGTAGATTATTGTGATACAGTCCAAGAAAGCTCAACATCAGCCATGGTAAGTATTAAAGAAAGAATGAGTTGTACTGATATCTTGATCAATTGGGTCAATGGGCTGAGGAGTGGCAGATGGAGTTTAATTTGGATAATTGTGAGGTATTGCATTTTGGTAATACAAACAAAGACAGGACTTACACAATAAACGATAGGACCCTGAGTAATATTGTAGAACAGGGAGACCGAGAGGTTCAGATAGATACTCCTTTGAAATTTGCATCACAGGTAAACAGGGTGGTTAAGAAGGCATTTAGAATGCTTCTCTTCATTGGTCAAACATTTGAGTCTAGGAGTTGCGATGTCAAATTGAGGTTGTACAGGATGTTGGTGAAGTCTCTTCTGGAGTACTGTGTACAGTTCTGGTCGCCCTGTTATAGTAAGGAAATTATTAAACAGGAGAGGATTCAGAAAAGATTTACCAGGATGTTGCTGTGAACGGAGGGTTTGAGATATAAAAATAGACTGGAAAGACTGGAACTTTGTCACTGGAATATAGGAGGTTGTAGGGTGATCTTATTGAGGTTCATAAAATCATGAGAGGCACAGATAAGTGAATGACAAAGGTCTTTTCCTGAGGTTGGGAGAGTTCTAAACTAGGGGGCATGTTTTTAAGGTGAGAGGAGAAAGATTTAAAAAAGGACATGGGGACAACTTTTTTTACACAGAGAATGGTTCATGTCTGGAATGAACTGCCAGAGAAAGTTGTGGATGCAGTACAGCTACTACATTTAAAAGACAATTGCACAAGTTCCTGAATAAGATAGTTAAAAATCACATAACACCAGGATATAGTCCAACAGGTTTAATTGGAAGCACACTAGCTTTCGGAGCGCCACTCCTTCATCAGGTGGTTGTGTGGCGCTCCAAAAGCTGGTGTGCTTCCAATTAAACCTGTTGGACTATAACCTGGTGTTGTGTGATTTTTAACTTTGTACACCCCAGTCCAACACCGGCATCTCCGAATCTTGAATAAGAAAGGTTTGGAGGGATTTGGGTCAAGCACAGGCAGGTGGGACTAGTTTAGTTTGGGAACATGGACTGGCTGGATCAAAGAGTCATACAGAATGGAAACAGACCCTATGATATAGTGCCTTTCACATGCTCTGATTTTCCCAAAGTACTTCAAAGCATTATACAACATAATCCTTGCTCTACAGATTATCTCATTAACTCAAAGTCAAAGCCAACAATAAATTTAATTCAAAGGCATTACATTAATTCTGATGCTGATTTTCCCAACAGCAGCATTATCCCTGTCAAGTTGTAGTTCACTTTCAACTATCTGAGAATCAGCAGCAGCCAGCCTAGAAAATGTTGTCATTCCTTGTCGACACTCCTTATCAATGACTTGCTGCTAATCTACACTGATTTCTGTCCTTAGGCCAAATACCCAATGTGGTACCCTGGCACCGCACACATGCAAATCATCTGTTAGGTGCAAAAAATACAGAAATGCGCACTCAGGTTGACCTTAGACCTGAGCATCACTTATACAAAAAAACTCTTCAACTCACAAAGCTCAAACCTCTGCAGCCAAGAAGAAATAATATTTGTACAAAGATTTGAAAATCCCTGATGTAATCTGCCCAATTTCTGATCTGCTTCTGCCACGACCTGAGCAATCAAGGCAACTCAGGCTGCGGGATAGAGTGATGGCCTGAGTCTGGATGAGATGCTCTTCTGAAAGTCGGTGCAGACTCAATGGACTCAATGGCCTCTTCCCGCACTGTAGGAATTCTATGATCAGAGAAATGTGACTAAATTCAATCTCATACAATGCAGGACAGACAGGTAATAATGTTTACATGGTTCAGAGCTCAATGAAGTATTTAAATTTTCAAATATATATATCTGTTCCATGCCTATAATTTATGACATATGTATTGGTTTGTAATTTTAGAATAATTTTAATGCAACATTACCCTTCCATTAATATTCCATTGACCATTTCCCAGTCACCTGCTGCATTTGTTTATCAATTTTTAGTACAATATGATTTCATGCTTTTTAAATCCTGTTTTCTTAGTCTATATGCATTTTTCAATAAAAGTCACACAGCAATCCACCCTTGGGTTTATGATCATATTTCTTGAATGAATTACAACTACTAAGGTAGTATACCATGTTGATACATACATGTATTGGACATAGAATGGTGTATCCGTTCTTTTAATGGTTTCTGTTCCGAAGCAATTCTACCACATGTATTTCAAAAGAGTGTATGTTTCATAAATGATAGATAGTACTTTTTAACAACAAAAAATTAAGACATTTCAAGCCCCCCCCCCCCCCGCTCCCGCCAGCAAAGCAAGCGGTGACTTTGTTACATTCAACAAGGAATTGCTTTGTGATGGTGTTCAGCATTATAACGTGAATATTTATTTTATTCAACATACGATACTTGATGGATAGGATAGCAGGACACTTCAGCTTTCATGACAGTGATTTTCTTGGTTCCTTTCTAACAGATTTCAAAAAGGTGATTAAGTCAGATCTCAAAGGCAAATGTCATTTTAGCTGTAATGGTGCGTGAGCTTTGGCATGTTGGGACTTCAACTCAGCTATTGCTTACACTCTAACACCAGCCATTTCTCTGGCAGGTAAAGGACAGAAAAATTCTCTTGATATCATCAAGTATTTTTTCCCCTCTAATAATGTGCTAGCCCATATTTGTGTGAATACACAATCCAGCTGGAATCATTTCTGGTACTAAATCTCAGATGTCAAGGAAGTGGAAGAACAGTTCCCTACTGAGTTTCCCTCAACCTGAACAGTCCCAAATTTCATCATTTTACCATTGAAAGCCTGTGAAAATCCAAGTAGCCAGTATTCATTAAATGTAACATCTGCAAACATATTTGCATATAATTGGAGCCAACAACTGAAAATGTGGTGGAGGCAGGTTCAATTGAGGCATTCAAAAGGGAACTTGATGATTTGGATTGAAATGATGTGTAAGGATAAGGGGAAAAGGCAGGAGTTTGGCATTAGGGAAGAGAACCAGTGCAGGCACAATGGGCTGATTGGCACTGTAACAATGCTATCATTCTGTTTTCCCCCACTTTTGTTTGATAAAAGCTGTTATAATATTGCACTGGGATAATAAGCAGAACAGTACAGGTTTTTCGTGCTTTTAGTAATCAAATTTAGTTCTACAAATAGAGTGAGAACATTATATTTCCTTCAGCACAAAGCCAATTCATTTTATAAGCATTTGCTTCAGGTATCTATTTGAATTAATCTAGTTGTAAGTGACAAACCTTATGAACACAAAATGCTATCTGGTAGAAATATGTGAAACAATGCTAAAGTTTTTGAGTCAGAATTTCACCTTATTGATCTGCTATTGAAACATATTCAGTAAGATGGTGGAGACATCTACAGTAAAGTGTCTCTAAGAGTCATCATCTGAAGCATTAACATTGCTTCTCCAGCTCAGATGTTGGCTGACCTGCTGATTATTTCTGACTTATTTTATTTGAATTTCATATTTCTATCATCTTAGCTCTCAAATTAGAAATGCAGTAACGTTGGTAATATTTGGGTATTAAGGCGACACAGTGTCAGAGATGTGGGTTCGATTCCAGCCTTGGGTGACTGCCTGTGTGGAGTTTGCACATTCTTCTTGTGTCCAGGTGCTCTGGTTTCTTCCTAGTCCAGGGGTGTGCAGGCTAGGTGGGTTAGCCATGATAAATGCAGAGATATAGGGATGGGGTGGATCTGGGTAGGATGCTTTTCAGAGGGTCAGTGTAGATTTGATGAGCTGAATGGTCTGCTTCCACACAGTAGGGATCCTATGATTCTCTCCAAGACTTAACATTGCTCCTAACATGTGATGGTCACAATATCCAGCCAAGATCTAACCAGTGTCATAGAGACTTAATATAGTACAGCATGGAAACAGACCCTTTGGTCAAACCAGTCTATACCGAACATTATCTCAAACTAACTAGTCCAATCTCCCTGCCCCTGGCCCATATTCCTCCAAACCTTTCCTATTCATTCACTTATCCAAATGTCTTTTAAACATTGTAATTGTATCCACATCCACAACCACATTCTCAAAAAGTTTATTCCACACGCGAACCACCCTCTGTGTAAAAATGTTTCCTCTCACGTCTTTTTTTAAAGCTTTCTCCTCACACCTTAAAAACGTGCCTACTAGTGTTGAAATCCCCCATCTCAGGGAAAAGACACCCACCATTAACTTTATCTTTTCGCCCTCATAGTTTTATAAACCTCCTAATTCCAGTGAAAAAGTCCTAGCCTTTCTTTATAACTCAAACCTTCGTTACCCAGCAAAATCCTGGTAAATCTTTTCTGAACCCTCTCCAGCTTAATAATATTCTTCCTATAACTGGCCAATCAGAATAGGACACAGTATTTCAGAAGAAGCCTCACCAATGTCCTGTACAGCCACGTGACTTGCCAACTCCTATACTCAAAGGACTGAACAATAAAGGCAAGCATCGCAAACACCTTTTTAACCACACTGTCTATTTGTGATGCAAATTTTAAAGAACTATGTACCTGAACTCCCAGGTCCCTCTGTTCTACAAAACTACCCAAGACCCTACCATTAATTGTATAAGCCCTACCTTTGTTTGTTGTACCAAAATACAATATCTCACATTTACCCAGTTTGAACTACCATTTGCCCATTGACCCATTTAATCAAGATCCCTTTGTAATCTTAAAAAAATCTTCTTCATTGTCTACTATACATTCAATTTTGGTGTCATCTACCAACTTACTAACCTACAATCCACATTCTTAAACATGCCCTGAGTTCATCAGCCTTACCTACAAGACCTTTGCATTGAAATAAATGTAATTTAGTTCTTCAGAGATATCACATAAACCTTGTCTTTATTTTTAAATTAAACAATATACCACCTCTTAAGCCATTCATTTATTTTTTTTTATACCTGCTTATGATAAAGTTCAATGATTGAAATGTTGTAGGGTTTAAAATTTCAGTGTCATTAGGACTCTAATCTTAATAAGCTTGTATTTTGTTCTACCTAAAAGTAGTCACAAATGGCTGATTTGACCTAGACAATCTTTTGGAGTCTCCTAACAACCTTTCAGTTAACTTCTATATTTATCTTCTATTGAAATCCTTTGGGGTGGGCATATTAAACAGAGGACAGACTTGCCTCTGTACAGTAGTGCTTCTAATCATGTTCACTGTTTATGATTATGAAAATTACATTTACAAAAGTAAGGGAATTAATTCTGATGACTTAATACTTAATATGTTTGTTGATCTAATTCCATAATATTTAGTACGAGATTGTTTTTTTAAATCAACATAGGGATTGAGACTCATGATCTGGTCCTATTGAGACAGGCAGCTTGCAAACAGTGTCCTGCTTCTTCTTTTGCAAGATTGTGACTTTTAAAGCCAACTGGGACATATGCTACTCTCTAGTCGAGTCCGTATCAGGGTGCCAAGTATATGTATTCTCATGACAATTAAAAGAGAAAGTATTTGGGAAACACAGGACTGGTAGCATCTATCAAGAAAGAAACCGAGTTAATGTTTTAAATCCAATAGATTCTTTTGATGCCTTATGCTGGTTCCACAATTTCCAGTTTTCTGGTCTAAGCTGACTCTTCATTACTGTATATATGCTGTTCCTCTATACAACTATTCACCTCCACATTGATCTGAGACTCTCTGCTTCTTCCTTGAAAAGAGATGTGAATAGTCTCCATTCACCACCCCCTGGCTGAGTTTGATCTCAATTTAAATAACTTCTCCTTTAACTCATCTCACTTTCTCCGAGTGGAGTGTGCAGCTATGTCTACCCACTATGCCAATCTCTTTGTGGGGAATGTTGAATATTTGTTCCAGTCCCACTCAAACCCTCACCCACAATTCTTTGTCCATAATGTAGATGATGTAATCAGTGCTGCTCCCTATTCATGTGCAAAATTAGAAAAAAATCTTTAATTTTGCGTCCAATCTTTCTCTCACCTTGACCAAGATAAAGGTTCAAGAAGGTAGCTCACCATTACCTTATCAAGAGCAGCTATGCAATAAATACTGGTCAGCCAGTGGCACCCACAAGTGAATAAAAATGTTGCTATAGTTCTACCAGACCATAAAGCTACTATTTCATTAGAGAAATAACTGGTTGTGGTTTCAGGGTTTGAGGATCACCACACTTCAGGCAAGGTTGAGAAGAGATTCCTTCCTGGTAACCAGTGCAGAATATCCAGGAGAAAGTGAGGACTCCAGATGCTGGAGATCAGAGCTGAAAATGTGTTGCTGGAAAAGCGCAGCAGGTCAGGCAGCATCCAAGAAGCAGGAGAATCAATGTTTCAGGCATGAGCCCTTCTTCAGGAATGAGGAAAGTGTGTCCAGCAGGCTAAGATAAAAGGTAGGGAGGAGGGACTTGGGGGAGGGGCGTTGGAAATGCGATAGGTGGAAGGATGTCAAGGTGAGGGTGATAGGCCGGAGTGCAGGTGCCCATGGCTACTCCTTTGGTTTGGAGGAAGTGGGAGGATTGGAAAGAGAAGTTGTTCAGGGTGAGGTCCAGTTCAGTCAGTCGAAGGAGGGTGTCAGTGGAAGGGTACTGGTTGGTACGGTGGGAAAGGAAGAAGCGGAGGGCTTTGAGTTCTTCGTGATAGGGGATGGAGGTGTATAGGGACTGGATGTCCATGGTGAAGATAAGGCATTGGGGACCAGGGAAAGCAAAAATCATGGAGGAGGTGGAGGGCGTGGGTGGTGTCCCGAATGTAGGTGGGGAGTTCTTGGACTAAGGGGGACAGGACCGTGTCGAGGTATGCAGAGATGAGTTTGGTGGGGCAGGAGCAGGCTGAGACAATGGGTCGGCCGGGGCAGTCAGGTTTGTGGATTTTGGGCAGGAGTTAGAAACGGGCAGTGCGGGGTTGTGGGACTATGAGGTTGGAGGCGGTGGATGGGAGATCCCCTGAGTGATGAGGTTAGGGATGGTCTGGGAGATTATGGTTTGGTGGTGGTAGGTGGGGTCATGGTCAAGGGGGCAGAAGGAGGAGGTGTCCGCGAGCTGGCGTTTAGCCTCAGCGGTGTAAAGGTCGGTGCGCCAAACTACTACCGCACCTCCCTTGTCTGCCGGTTTGATAGTGAGGTTGGGGTTGGAACGGAGCGAGTGGAGGGCTGCACGTTCCGAGGGTGAGAGGTTGGAGTGAGTGAGACGAGTGGAGAGGTTGAGGCGGTTAATGTCGCGGCGGCTGTTGGCTATGAAGAGATCATCTCCCAGACCCACTCTGGGTAAGATCTTGATTGGGCCACACTTCCACTCCGGGTGGAGTGTCGGCGAGCGGACTTCTGCGAGGAGTCGGGGGCGGCACTTGCCCGAGCTGACGCCGGCCCGGCCCAGCCACGACCGGCTTCCATCACATCTCCAAGTTTCTCTGTCTCCTTCACATCTGTTTCAATGATACCATCTTTTACATGCCTCAGGCATGTCTTCGTTTTTAAAAAATGATAATTCAGTTGACGGGGCCCTCAGCCAATCTGTATTACTGCCCACTCTCCTTCCCCAAGGAATGATAGAGTTCCCTTTGGGTAGCACGGTGGCTCAGTGGTTAGCACTGCTGCCTCACAGTGCCAGGGAGCTGGGTTCGATTCCTGCCTTGAGCGACTGTCTGCACATTCTCCCCGTGTCTGTGTGGGTTTCCTCTGGATGCTTCGGGTTCTTCCCAAAGATGTGCAAGTTAGGCAAATTGGCTGAGCTAAATTGCCCCTAATGATAGGTGCATTAGTCAGGGTAAATATAGATGAAGGGAATGGGTCTGGGTGGGTTATTCTTCAGAGGGCCAGTGTGGACTTGTTGGGCCTGAAGGGGGGTGATAAACCGCCCCGTGTTTACCGTGGAGCAAGGCCCACATCGGGAGAGCCAGCAGTATCCATTTTAAAGCAAACAGTATTCATTCTAAAACAGCAGCTGCCAGCCTGACCACATGATCGGGAGAAGGGGGCCCAAAGACAGATCCGAATACACACCAGACCAGACACTAGTCAGGACTCCAGACAATGGTCATGACTCACAGATCGAAACCCACCTTATAATCTCATCAAGGTTCCAACTGACACACACCCATAACTTGATCATGCAAAACAGTCCTATACAAAAGGCAAACACCAAACGATCAGGATGAATCTAACAGACACTTTGGAAGTAACAAAGGGGGGTGCTAGCCTCCAGCCGCCATGGAGAGACAAGCAGATAGCACCCGGACCCATTTACGTAAAGGTAAACAGCACAGCATTTGTGTATGCTGCCGACTCTCCGAGGACGGCAGGAAGTTTGACATTCACACATACTCCAGCCATGATTGCCACCATTCACATTCATTCATACCCAATCTCCTACATCCTGACTCATGAAGTATATAACTTGTAACATTGCACGTGGAACGAGAGAGCGATCGAGATTCAGACCTCGGTTGGTCTCCACCGGCGTTAAACACTTTAATAAATTACCGATTGTCGAACCGCACTCTGGGCTCGGACTGAGATCATTTCATCCGCGCTAACAATTGGGAGCTCGTCCGGGATGACGACGGCTGCTGGATCTCTGCAAAGGCTCTGGGTGAGTATCTTTACTCTTTTACCTCTCTCGTAAAAGTTCCCCAGAGCCCCGCAAGGGACTCCGCTGCCGGCCGTTATCCGAACCTGTGAACAGAGTGGGTCTGGCAGTCAGGTAATGATAGAGTGCTCTGTAAGAGTGTGTGTGTGTGCGTGTGTGAGTGATCCTCCGCAGGTGAGCGATTGGGATCGCAAAGCACTGGTAAAGGTGTGCATGAGACCGTTTTGATTTTTGTTTACTGTCATTTATTGTTGACGGGTTCTAGTAACTGATGGACTGAATTTCCCTGGACCGACGATTTTAGGCATGAGACCTCGACAGATTGACCCCCCTGTGTAAAACACCGACAAAACAAAGCCTTCCTGGATAACCTCTGCAGTGGGAGTTTAGAGGATCCCATTGTACGTTGAGCCCGGTTTTTATTTTCGTGCCATTCCTTGAGTCCGCGGTAGGGTCTGGAAGGCCTACGCATGCGACAAGACGGGAAGTCCTCCAAACCAGCCCGACGAGCGGAGCCTCTGGGCCAAGCTTTCACCCATTGCCTCCGCAGTCCCGGGTGGTGGTCTCTGTGGGATTCGCGCGGAGAGGTCTGAGTTCACGCCCCCCCCCCCCCCCCCTGCACACAGGCCCCTGGTTCACGCCCAGTGCTGGCGGGTACACACAGCCGCTGAACTTCAGACGGTGAGAGAAAGACTCACGGGGGTTTTTTTTTAAGGTTGCGAGCCCTGGTACAGGCCTGCGCCGCGCCCTTTTTATTTCATTTTTTTTGTTGTTTTTCTAGTGGTCTGCGCTCACGCCGTTCCCCCCCTTGCACACAGGCCCCTGGTTCACGCCCGGTGTTCGCGGGGCACGCACGGTCGTTGGGCGTTAGGCAGTGAGAGCGAGACTCACAGTAACCCGGAGTCGCGCAATCGGGTATACACACGCGCCCCATTTGTACCTAACCCACACCTGCCTTCGTCGACCCGGGGGGGCTAGGGTCCGATTTCAGGGAGTGGGCTCCCCGACTGGGAGGTGAATAAGTTAGCGCCAGTTAAATCTCTTGCGCTCCCACACTGGTAGTGTTGTCATTTCTAAGTCTTCTTTCCATTAAGCCCGCTGCGCCCCCCCCCACCCCCCACCCCCAACATGGCTGGCTGCACGGCAGGTGATTTAGAATGGGGGCCAGAAGGCTCCCTTACTCGTTTCATAGCCAACAAGAATAAAAAGGTCATCAAGGCTATGCTCCGATCGGGCTGGCGGCCCGTCGACCCGCTGGATGCCCAGTGGGAGTGGTGGACCCGCCAGAAAAGGGATAGATACGAGAAAGCCTGCGTCCTTGTGCTTCAGACACATGTTAGGCTCGCTAGCAAGGTCCAACTATACGTGCAAGATAAGCAGAAACAGGCCTCAGAACACCTCGAAGCCCAGGCGCTTGCCAACCGTACGATCCTACCGACATTATCTGAGCCTCCAAGTGCCCCGCCGTCCCCCACCTGGGACTGGGAGGGGCTCGTGGACAACACAGGCCCCCGGGAATCACACGCGAGTCTAGCTCGCACCGCCCCGGTTAAAGTTGAATATACCCCTGGGGGTGGGGAGAAGGGGAAACCAGCGTCCAAAACCCACAACCCCCGCCTTAAAATGACATACGTCTCCTTAACCCCGGGTGATACCATGAAACTCCTGGACAGGCTCCCCACCCTCAAGCCCCGCCACAACAATGCTGAATTTTGGCAGCGGCTTAGGGAGATGCAGATCTGCCACAACCTCCACAATAGGGACGTGGCCGGTCTGGTCCGGACCAAACTCCCGGAGAACCTGTGGTCCAGGCTCCAATCTGTGCACCAGAATGGGTCCTGGTGCGCCGATCTCAGCGACAGCCGTCGCGAACAGGAGGCCGCCCTTGCGGACTTTAAGGCCGATGTCAGCGAGGCCCTCGGCTACACGCCCGTCGACTGGAACGCCATTGTGGCCGTCACCCAGAAACCCGGCGAGGGTGCTCAGGAATATGAGGCCCGTAAGTTTGAGGCCTTTCAGGCGCATAGCGGGATCCCCGATGCTGACCGGCAGAACCCTGCATTTATCCAAATATATAAGGACGGGTTAGGCCCCAAACACCAGGCTGTCCTCCAGACAGGCCTGGTACCCTACGTCTCTTTCACGGAGCTCGAGAATTGGGCCATGTCCCCTGATAACCAAGCCCCAGCCACCGTTGCGGCACTGTCGACACCCGGGCCGCTCGTTTGCTTCGCTGCAGACAGACGGGTCACTACAAGTCTAACTGCCCGCTCTCCTTCCGACGCCCCGGAGACACCGACCCAGGTCAGCACCGGGGCCGTTCCCCACCACGACATGCCCACCGACGGCGCCCCTCACACCCCTGCGAACAAGGAACTCCCAAGCAGGGAACCAACGGCGACCCAAGGCCGCAAAAACCCCACGAACCCCGCAGCCCTAGCCCGAAGCCTTCCTCCCCCGACTGGGATCAGCTCAGTCACGGACAGCTGCTCGAGCTCTTACAGCTACTCACCCGGCGTAAGGACTGAGTAGCATTGGCCCCCGCCGAGGGAGCCGACCCCCGTATCTGGGTTTCTGCATCGCTTGGGGGCCGCCGATGCAACATTTTAATAGATACGGGGGCGTCAGTCTCCCTCACCGACCTCGACCTCCCTTCCACCCATCACTCCATTTCCATCACGGGGGAGGGGGGAAGCTCGGTTGTTGTGGCCCGCCGTAGCGAGGCCACCCTTCTGGAGATCGATGACATTCTACTCCCCGTCCACTTCTGGGTTTGCCCGAACTCGGAAGGGACGATCCTGGGCATTGACCTGCTGGGCGAACTGGGAGCGGTGGTGGACGCGTTCCACCGGCGCCTCCTATGGACGTCCCGCAAATCCCATAAGAGCGCCCTTGAGGGTAGATGGGTCCCCACTAGATCGGTTGCTGCACTCGCGCCCTGCGTCCCTATCACCTGGGACTGGACCGGAGACGGCACCTTCGGAACAGTCTGCCAGTTGGTCCCGGAGGTCTGGGCCACAAGCAAGCAGGACTGCGGCCTTGTCCATTCCCCTCCCGAGCGGATACTCGGACCTGTACCCCCCGCACCGACAGTACCCAATCAAACCCGAGGCGCTGTGCGCCGTAGAGATCATTGTGGCCGAACTCACTGGCCGCGGTGTCTTGCGACCCGCAGTGTCCACTACCAACTCCCCCATATGACCAGTCCGTAAGCCGGATGGGAGCTATCGGCTCACCATCGATTATACGGCACTCAACCGGGTCACACCCAAAGAGCACCCCATGGTTGCCAGCCCGTCCACCATCTTTAACGGCCTAGAGCCTTCCCACTGGAACTTTACGGTCCTGGACGTGGCAAACGGCTTCTGGTCCATCCCGCTGCACCGTGACTCTCAGGACAAGTTTGCCTTCACGCTGCGAGACAGGCAATACACATGGACCCGGCTGCCACAAGGCTTTCACAACAGCCCCAACATTTTCCACAGGGTCATGAGTCGGACCCTCGAGGAATGCGACCTATCCCCCTACTCTAGCACCCTCTTGCAGTACGTGGACGACCTCCTGATCGCGTCCACGGACACGGCGCTCACACCTGGGAGCCCTGATCACCGTCCTGCGCACCCTCGCCCAGGCAGTTTTTAGAATCAGCCCCACAAAGGCCCAGATTGGCCTGGCCACAGTCCGATACCTGGGCCACGACATTAGCCAGGGCAGCAAGACCCTGCCTCCCCATCGTAAGTCGGCCATCGCCGACATGCCACGGCCGGACACAGTCAGGGGTATCCGCCGCGTTATGGGTCTTTTCAACTACTGCCGCGCCTTCATAGCGCATTTCGCCACCATCGCTGAGCCCATCCAGCGCCTGGAGAAGGGGGGTAGGCCCGGGGCAGAGAGGGTGGAATGGGGCCCCGAGCAAGACGATGCCTACTCCAAGCTAAAAGCCCAACTCCTCAGTGCCCTGGCCCTGCGCCTTCCAGACCTCTCTAAGCCCTTTCACGCCTTCTATAGCCTGGAAGGGAGGTTCTATAGCGCTGTGGTCACCCAACTCTCCGGGGACCGAATGAAGCCCGTAGGGTACTACTCTACTAAGGAGTCCCCGGTCGTGAGGGGGATGCACCACTGCGTGGCCGCACTGGACTGCGCCACGTGGGCGGTCCAAGTGTGCGAGCCGGTCACCATGTCCGGTCAGATCATCCTGCACACCGGACACACTATAGTGGAGCTCCTGAATACGGGACGCCTCCGAACCGTCTCTGACGCCCTTAGGGCAACCTGGGAGGCAGTCCTCCCCCTCCGGGACCAATCCATTAGAATAGTTAGGGACACGGGAATGAACCCCGCGGACGGAATTATAACTGTAAGGGAACCCCACCACTGCCAGGCCGTCATGGATTCGGCTGAGGGGGACTACGTTGCTGATAGTCCTATCTCGGACCCGACCTGGTCTTATACGTTGACGGCTCACGCCGGTTGGTTGAGGGGTCCTACCGGACGGGTTGGGCAGTGATCGACGACACGGGGGCCACCCGACAACAGAGGAGATTAGACGGCGATACCTCAGCCCAAGTCGCGGAGCTGGTCGCCCTCACGGCAGCGCTCCACATGGGAGCGGGCAAGCGGGTGAATATTTTCACCAACAGCCAGTACGCTTTTGGGGTAGTCCATGACTACATGACAGCTTGGAGCCGCTGGGGTTTTGTCACGGCCGGCGGCGGCCAGATAAAACACGAGAACACCGTCCGTGACTTAGTGGTGGCAGCGCGCCTTCTCCTGCCCTCAGCAATCAGAACAACCCTGATACAACTACATCACGAGCGCGACCACGCAGGCCGGGAGGGGACCCTCGCGAGGCTGCAGACCGACTGGTGGTGGCCCGGACTTGGCCGCGACGTGGCCAAGCACTGCCGCCAGTGCATTGTCTGCGCCCAACATAACCCAGGGAGGCCCTTGCGCATTCCTATGGCCCACCAACCATGGCCCAAGGGGCCCTGGGAGAACCTCCAGCTCGACTTTACAGGACCCTTGCCCGCCAGCCGCGTCATAGTCGACCACTTTACGCGCTGGGTAGAGGCTTTCCCGACATGGGACTGCACATCAGCCACTGTGGCCAGAATCCTGGCATTCGACATCTTTCCGCAATGGGGGGGTCCCCCTCCAGATTGACTCAGACCAGGGAACACATTTCACGGGACGCGCGATGAAACTGGCCTGCCGCCTCCTGGGTATCAGGCAGCGCTTCCATGTCCCCTTCCACCCCCAGAGTTCGGGCATGGTCGAACGCATGAACCAGACCCTCAAAGTGGCGATCGCAAAAGCGATCGCCGAGACCGGTTAGAGCTGGGTGGACGTCCTGCCCTGTATTCTGATGCGCCTCAGAGCCACCCCAGGCCATGCCACTGGCCTCACTCCCTTCGAACTCATGACGGGCAGGGCCATGCGACTACCCGAGACCGTCATCGAAGGGGGTGAGGACATGGCCCCACTTAGGGATAGGATGGCCCAGTACATCAGACAGCTAGACTCGCAGTTGTGGGCCCTCAGACAGACCGCCCGCGATCAACAGGATATCAGGGACCAAACGAAACAGCAGCAACAACCGCCTCCCCAATCCCTCCCGGGCGTTGGGGACAAAGTCCTGGTCCGGGCCGCCCCCGACCGGCCCGGCTTCGCCCCTCAGTGGCTGGGGCCGCACGAGATCATCCTCACCAGTGACACCTGCGCCTGCATCAATATGAAGGGGAAGGGCAGGTGGAAACATTGGTCCCAACTTAAACCTTTCCCCCAGGGCCCGACTGGACGGATGACAAAGACTTAGTCTATGGTCCCCGTCCCTAACCACAGGGGGCCAATGTGTGGAGTGGCCGGAACATTGGCCCAGCCACCTGACTGGCAGCCACCACCGACTTATTCCCCTGCTCACCCGCACTCCCCCGACACGCCTGACGAGATTTTAACATTTTCTCCCCTGACAGCAACAGTGGTCCGGGGGAGGGGGGGAGGGGGGGAGCCGCAGAACACATGTATGTTTACTGATCATATACCCTGACGAGGGTGTCTCTCTCTCTCTCTCTCTCTCTCTCTCTCCCTTTCTCTTTTCTTTCACAGATCATGTCCCACCGGTGCACTGTCCTCCACCTCCTCCTCTTCGCCATAGGACTTGTACCCTATTCCTCCGGAGCTTCAGACAACTTCTACCGCCATGGCGTTGCCTTCAACTCATCCGGTGCCATCTGTATCCCTGCGAGGGATAAGCCTGACGAGGTCAACACATTTTTTAAGGCCTGGCTGGAGGTCCTCCCGGACATACAGACAATCTGCCTACTCTGCACGTCGGAGCGCGACCCACGACCAACCTGCCTATGACGTGCAGAGGCTATGGACCTGGGGGAGTGCATGTTCGGAACGATGTGCGCTATGCCAGATGACCTCACTTCGGCCCCGGCTTTCTACGTGTTCGCGATGCGGGACCTGTCCGTTTGCGGTTACTATGAACCGACCAATGCCGCCGTGATTTCTCTGTATTTGTGTTTCTCAGCCCCCCCAACCACACCACTAACAACCATGACTCCCGAGATACTACCATGCCCCTCTCTGAGGCCGGGGCCTGCGGGGGGACTGGTATTATGGGAGGAGGGGGAAGTCCTTTATGATAACATCCGACATGAGGTCGTGCCCGTGCTGGTCAATATATCGGGCACCCGGGTACCGGAATATTGCACAGCACAGGTACGCAGCCTATACACCATGATGGGGACAGAGGTGATAGAGAGCGCTATAGATGCCATGGGGGCAACCCACTACTGAACCGACATATACAACACACAACGACACAGACGGGACATTATCAGTGACGCCCTCACAGGGCTCAACACAGGAACATCCATGGTAAACTCCCTAGATACCCAGGGCCTTAACGAGAAAATCGAACAGCTAAAAGGGGTGATGAGAGACCTGTTAGCGAGATCCCTCACACACCAGGCAGAACAGGCATTTCTGGGGGAAGAGGGAGCACACCTTCAGCTCGATGGCATTGCAGTCCTGGAGACACATGCCCACACCATCAACCGCCTTATTGATCGGGAAAGGGAAAATACAGCTCACGTTCAGGAGGGGCAGCTGTGCCATGCGTATGGCCTGTGGATGGTAGCCCAGATCTGACACAACCTGGATCAGATACAAAGGGGGGAGGTGCCCGACTGGATCGATAGCACCAAACTGGCCTCACTTGCAGGACGCTCTGGGACACTTGATAGCCGGACCCTGAACGGAATGACCCGGGTGTACCCGGTGATTCCCAACTGTGAGGTCAGTGAGGCAACGGGAGTCGGGATGGTCCTCCTGATCCCAGTGGTTACCCCGGGGTCTGGGCCATTTTCCCCTGTTCCACATCGAAAACATTGGAGTAATACGGGAAAACGCCTCCCTCAAATATATTATGGCACACGACACAGCCATCTCCCGAGACGGCGCAGTGTACGTGGTGCCGCTTGCAGGCTGCAAACAGCGAGGGGCAATCACAATCTGCCCCCACCCTTTACGGCAGAGTGAAACAGCGGAATGCGGGTTCAACCGTACACAGGGCTGCACCCTTGAGATCGAACCCACGGGCCCCCACTTCACTAGGGCGGGGTATGGTGGCAGGGGACAATATTGTGTCTCTACCCTTGAAACGTCTTTCTGGTTCAACGGACTGCAATGCCCGATTCCCCAGCACGAGTTCAGCTTCACCCCTAGGGGCCCAGTGACGATTGGATAAGCCTGTATCTCGGAGGTCCGAGTCAGGAGCGCGAGTCTATACAGGCCGCCGATGAATTCAGGAACACCTTTAGGGAGTACCAGGAGCCTGAACAAGCCCCCATCCCACATTTGGCCGAGGTCTTGCAAGAACTTAGGACATGGGTGGGACACTCAGTAAAGCTATACCATCAATTACAAGCCCATATCGAAGACCTAGAGGAGGATGCAGAGACAGCTCTGCAGATCCAGGGCTGGGCCCAGAGGGTTTGGAACTGGGGCCTGAATGTCAACATACACCCCTGGGTCAGAATCATCTCCCATGTCATCGTGGGGGTACAGTTACTGCTAGCTCTGGCCTGGCTCCTGGTGGCATGTCACTCATGCCGCCAACATAAGAAACGAAAGGCCAGAAAGGCCATGCTCCATGCCATGGACTCCTGGCGAGCAATCAGACACCACGAGCTCACGGGGCTCGAACTAATGTAACCATCTCCCGGGACTATCCAAAGGCCCCATGACTGCAGCATGATGGCCGGCGGAATGTACCGGGCAGGGTAACAGCTTTTAAGATGTCGGCTTCGAGGGTGTGGACGTGGCCAACCCCGTGCCGAAAGGGGGGACTGAAGGGGGGTGATAAACCGCCCCGTGTTTACCGTGGAGCAAGGCCCACATCGGGAGAGCCAGCAGTATCCATTTTAAAACAAACAGTATTCATTCTAAAACAGCAGCTGCCAGCCTGACCACATGATCGGGAGAAGGGGGCCCAAAGACAGATCCGAATACATACCAGACCAGACACTGGTCAGGACTCCAGACAATGGTCATGACTCACAGATCGAAACCCACTTTATAATCTCGTCAAGGTTCCAACTGACACACACCCATAACCTGATCATGCAAAACAGTCCTACACAAAAGGCAAACACCAAACGAACAGGATGAATCTAACAGACACTTTGGAAGTAACAAAGGGGGGTGCTAGCCTCCAGCCGTCATGGAGAGACAAGCAGATAGTACCCGGACCCACTTACGTAAAGATAAACAGCACAGCATTTGTGTATGCTGCCGACTCTCCGAGGACAGCAGGAAGCTTGACATTCACACATACTCCAGCCATGATTGTCACCATTCACTCTCATTCATACCCAATCTCCTAAATCCTGAGTGGGCGGCACCGTGGCACAATGGTTAGTACTGCTGCCTCACAGCGCCTGAGGTCCCGCCTCAGGCAACTCTCTGTGTGGAGTTTGCACATTCTCCCCGTGTCTGCGTGGGTTTCCTCTGGGTGCTCCGGTTTCCTCCCACACTCCAAAGATGTGCAGGTTAGGTGAATTGGCCATGCTAAGTTGCCCGTAGTGTTAGGTAAGGGGTAGATGTAGGGGTATGGGTGGGTTGCGCTTCGGCGGAGTGGTGTGGACTTGTTGGGCCGAAGGGCCTGTTTCCACACTGTAAGTAATCTAATCTAATCCTGACTCATGAAGTATATAACTTGTAACATCGCGCGTGTAACGAGAGAGCGATCGAGATTCGGATCTCGGTTGGTCTCCGCCGGCGTTAAACACTTTAATAAATTACCGATTGTCGAACCGCACTCTGGGCTCGGACTGAGATCATTTCATCCGTGCTAACAGGCCGAAGGGCCTGTTTGCATAACGTAGAGAATCTAATCTAATCTTTGTAATCAGTTTGCACCCTACTAGTTTCCAGATTCAAAGAATCTTCCACCATTACTTCTGCCACGTCCAGCAGGATGCCACAATCAAACACACATTCTCTCGTGAGTTTTGAGAAGATTTTTAGTTCAGGTTGAGGTTCTGGATGTAAGTTTGCTCGCTGAGCTGGAAGGCTTGTTTTTAGACATTTCGTCACCATACTATGAAACATCATCAGTGAGCCTCCGGTGGAGCACTGGTGGTATGGCCTGCTTTTTATTTATGCATTTAGGTTTCCTTGGGTTGGTCTTGTCACTCCCTGTTCTTTTTCTCATGGGTTGGTAAGTGTGATCCAAGTCAACGTGTTTGTTACAAGGGTTCCGGTTGGAGTGCCATGTTTCTTTGAATTCTCACACGTGTCTCTGTTTGGCTAGTCCTAGGATGGATGTGTTGTCCCAGTCGAAGTGGTATCCTTCCTCATCTATATATAAAGATACTAGTGAGAGTGGGTAATGTCTTTTTGTGGCTGCCAATAAATGCAAACAGGCCCTTTGGCTGCCAATAAATCTACATATGTATCCTGGTTGCTAATTTTCAGCACAAATCTCCCTCTCACAAAGCCAAGTTTGAATGTGGAGAGAAACAATCAATCTTTTTGGGGTTCATGTGCATTAAAATCCTAAATAAAATGATGGGTTTGGCAATTTACTTTACAAAACTCTTTAATAAGAAATAGAAATGCTAAATAACTGTGTATTCTTTCAAATTTGAGGTGACTGTACTGGAGTCTGAACTGGAACAGACATACCCAACATCATCTGGAAGAATTCAGTAAAAATGTTGTATAGCATTAAAACAGCTGAGAAAGATTACAGAAATTTATATCTTAAAATATGGAGATAGCTTCTGAACAACTATTCAAAAAAAATTTACATTTATTGTCAGCCAATCATGGCCAACTCAAATTTTGACACAAATGCTAACTGATCTTATTACATCTCAAATATAATGGCGAACATAAGATCATAAGACATAGGAGCAGAAATTAGGCCATTCAGCCCATCGAGTCTGCTCTGCCATTCAATCATGGCTGATAACTTCCTCATCCCCATTCTCCATTCCTGTTACCCTTGATCCCCTTGACAATCAAGAACCTATCTAGCTCAATCTTAAATACACTCAATGACCTGGCCTCCACAGCCTTCTGTGGGAGTGAATTCCATAGATTCACCACTCTCTGGCTGAAGAAGATTCTCCTTATCTCCATTCTAAAAGGTCTTCCCTTTACTCTAAGGTTGTGCCCTTGGGTCGTAGTCTCTCCTACCAATGGAAACATCTTCCCAACATCCATTCTATTCAGGCCATCCAGTACTCTGTAAGTTTCAATTTCAAGAAGTCTCATTCCTCTAAGTTTCAGAGATTATAGGCCCAGAGTCTTCAAATGTTCCTCCTATGTTAAGCTTTTCATTCCTGGGACCATTCTCGTGAACCTTCTCTGAACATATTCCAGGGCCAGTACATCCTTCCTGAGATATGGGGCCCAAAGCTGCGCACAATACTCCAAATGTGGTCTGACCTGAGCCTTATAGAGGTGCAGAAGTAAATCCCTGCTTTTATATTCAAGTCCTCTCAAAATAAATGCCATAATTGCCTTTACTTCCCTAACTACTGACTCAACCTCCAAGTTTACCTTGAGAGAATCCTGAACTAGAACTCCCAAGTCTCTTTGCACTTCAGACTTCCGAATTTTATCCCATTTAGAAAATAGTCCATGTCTCTATTCTTCGTACCAAAGTGCATAACCTTATACTTTCCCACATCGTACTCCAAATGCCACTTCTTTGCAGATTCTCCGAAACTGCCCAAATTCTTCTGCAGCCTCCCTGCCTTCTCAATGCTACCTGTCCCTTTACTTATCTTTGTATCAGCTGCAAGCTTAGCCAGAATGCCCTCAGTTCCTTCATCTAGATCGTTAATTTATCAAGTGAAAAGTTGTTGTCCTGACACTGAGCCTTAAGGAACACCACCTCGTCACTGGCTGCCACCCTGAGAAGAACCCTTTTATCCGCACTCTCTGCTTCCTGGGGACAGCCAACTTCTATCCATGCTAGCACCTTGCCTGTGACACTTGGACCCTTATCTTACTCAGTAGCCTCCTCTGCGCACTTTGTCAAAGACCTTCTTGAAGTCCAGATAGATAATATCTATTTGCTCTTCTTGATCTAACCTGCTCATTATTTCTTCAAAGAATTCTAGCAGGCTTGTCAGGCATGACCTCCCTTTGATGAAATCATGCTGACTTTGCCCTATTTTACAATACAATTCCAAGTATTCAGAAATGTCATCCTTCACAATGGATTCCAGGATCTTATCCATAACCGAGGTTAGGCTAATTGATCTGTAATTTTCCATCTTTTGCCTTACTCCCTTTTTAAACAGGGGTGTCATGTTAGTGATATTCCAATCCTATGAAACCCTCCCCTGATTCTAATGATTCCTGAAAGATTATCACTAACGCCGCCAATATCTCTGCAGCTATCTCTCTTAGAACTCTGGGGTGTAGTCCATCTGGTCCAGGTGATTTATCTACCTTCAGACCATTCAGTTTTTCTAGCAACTTCTCCTTGGTGATGGCCACCATACTTACCTCTGCCACATCATTTTATTGAATTTTTGGGAAATTATTCATGTCTTCCACCATGAAGACTGATGCAAAGTAATTATTTAGTTACTCAACCATTTCCTTGTTCCCCACTATTATCTCTCCAGTGTCACTTTCCAGTGACCTAATGTCCACTTTTGCTGTTTATATATCTAAAGAAACTCTTTCAGTTTTCCTTTATATTACTGACTAGCTTGCCCTCATGTTTAATGTTCTCCCTTCTTATTTTTTTTTTGTTATCCTCTGTTGTTCTTTGTAAACTTCTCAATCTTCTGGTTTCCCACTGCCCTTTGCCGCATTATATGCTTTCTCTTTTATCCTTGACTTCCCTACTCAGCCAGGGTTGCATTATCCACCCTGTACCATGTTTCTTATTCCTCGGGATGAATCTCTGCTGTGTCTCCAGAATTACTCCCAGAAACTCCTGCCATTGTTGTTCCACTGTTTTTCCTGCTCGGCTCCTCTCCCAGTCAATTCTGCCCAGCTCCTCCCTCAAGCCTCTGTACTTGACTTTATTCAGTTGTAATATGATTACCGCTGATTCTCTCTTCTCCTTCTCAAATTGTGGAGTAAATTCAATCATATTATGATTACTGCCTCTTACGAGTTCCTTCACCTTAAACTCCCTATCAAGTCTACCTCATTGTGTAACACTAAATCCAGAATTGCCTGCTCCCTAGTGGGCTCCACCACAAGCTGCTCCAAAAAGCCATCTCATAGACATTCCTTAGCAGAGTCTCTGCCCTCGTTTTATCTACGTCATTGGTACTTATGTGGACCACGTCCACTGGATCTTTACTCTCCAACTCCAAGTTTCTCTAAAACTTCTTTTCTTCCAATCCAATATCAACCTAATTTTCCCAGGCCATCTGCATATTGAAAGCGCCCATAATCACTGTAACTTTGCCTTTCCTACACATCATTTTTTATCTGCTCATGTATCTTACGCCCAGCTCCTGACTACTAGTTGGACTTATGTATAGGCCTCCATACATTTTTTTTTACCTTTGTGGTTCCTCAATTCTACCCACACAGATTCTACACCATCTGACCCTACTTTATTTCTTACTATTGATTTAATTTCATTTCTTACTAATAAGGCAACCCCACCCCTCTGCCCACCTGCCTAATTTTTCAATTGGATGTACAGCCTTGAATACAGTATTCAGCTCCCAATTCTGATTCCCATACACCCATGTCTCTGTAATGTCCACCATGTCAAACCTGTCAATTTTGATCTGTGCCACAAACTTATTTACTTTATTCCTTATACTGTGTGCATTCAGATAAAACACCTTCAGTCCTATATTAACCATCCCTCTTTTCTCACTGTCATTCTTTTGTCCAGTGTGCTTGAAGTTTGACTACTAACCCTTTTCAAACACTCTGTCCTATTTATGTCTGTGTTGTCAATTTTAATAACCTCGCCTGAGTTCCACATTCTTACCTCCTCCTTTAATTCAGGTTTTCTAAATTCCCCTATAACTGAACCTCCCCTCTCCCCCAAATTTAGTTTAAAGCCCAGCCTATAGCCCTGATTATGTAATTCGCAAGAAGTCTGGTCCCAGTAAGGTTCAGATGAAGACCATTCCATCGGAACAGGTCCCTTCTTCCCCAGTACTGGTGCCAGTGTTCCGTGAATTCAAACCCATTTCGCCCATACTAATCTTTCAGCCACACATTTACCTGCTTAATCTTATTGACCCTGTGCCAATTAGCTTGTGGCTCAGGTTGTAATCCAGAGATTATTACCTTTTTGGTTCTGCATTTTACTTTAGCTCCTAGCTATTCATATTCCCTGAGCAGATTCTCTGCCCTAGTTTTATCTATGTCATTGGTACCTATGTGGACCACGTCCACTGGATCTTTACTCTCCAACTCCAAGTTTCTCTGAAACCCAGATGAGATATCCTCAACCCGAGCCCCAGAAAGGCAACACAATCTTCCGGACTCTCGATCCTGCTCATAGAGAACAGGCAAAGAATGGCTCAGAAACAGCTTAAGGGCTCCTGCTAACAGTGATTTATGTGGGTTGGGTGGGCAAGTTGGTCTTAATTCCTCTAACTTTTCATGGGTAACTACTAAGCAAGGCGAGTCCACAGCCTAGTTAAGTCTCTGACTCAAACTCAGAATGGAATTTTTTTTTACGAGTACTCCAAATACTGGGTAATTGCCCTCCGGAAGCCCTACTGGGAAATCCTCCTATGGTCAGTTGTATTAGTACTTCTGTATGTTTCTGATGCATAACTCCAGGCTACGTTGTTGCAACAAGTGTCTTCCTATCAGATTGTCTGGGACATTATCCCTTAAATAGCCACAGAATCAGACTGACATCAGATTATTCAATGTAATTGGGCTGGAGTTCAACACTTACAGGTAGAATGCCTGCCAATAGTTTATGTTACATGTGAAATACTTGATTTAAGTTGCTATCTTACTATAAACAGTATGCAGACAACAAAGCTGACACAACCGTGCATGCATTTCAATTGGTCCCAGAGTAACATCTGATGTGGCTGCCTCAATTATTAACTTACGTCCCTGTGTCTTAATAAATTGATTTTGTTTAATGTAATTGCCTTGAGAACAACATCGGAAAATGAGAATGAAAAAGACTCTAAGCAGAGGAAGGGTAAACAAATTGAAATTATCTATCATTCTGCTCATTTTACAGATTCACTTGGCAAGGATAGGCATTCTGTGCAATTACAGATAGAAACCTGAGAAGTTCTGTTGGTAATATTAATGGATGAACGCTAAATGCATTTAAAAGGCAATCTTCTCTGCTCTGCATTCAAGACTGAGACCTCTGCATTGACTCTTCAAAACTAAATGAGTTAATGCCTACACCAAAATAGCAAAAAATGGTCACAGAAATGGATTAAATATTATTCCACCAATATAACCTACAGCACTTAATAGGTTTGATTCACATAAAATTCTCTTTCCCAAAATTCTTCAGATATTCTACTATCTGCCAGCATAACTCTAATGGAACAACAAGAAAAACAACAGTTGCATCACCAACTTCAAAAAAATAAAGGCAATAAAATGGAATGGTTCCTCCACATCCTGCCTTTACAGCAATAAAGGCAGAAACACTATAATGGACAATTGAAGAGGACATGATTTTGGTGATGTGACAAATGAAAATAGACACACATTCTGATCTCTACTCAGCTATTCTTACTAACAGTCCTAATAAAATATACACAACTGCCAAAATTGTTTGCATCAAAATACAATCCCCCGATACAAGTACAGTAATATTTTCTAATTAAGTGCTGTCACATTGGGTCTCTTAACTGAAAATTTATTATTCTTGCAAATAAATAAATTCTGTATGTGCCTTGGGAGACTAGATGAAGAAATGTGATTAATTGCTATCGTGGTAACATAAATTGGAGTCTGTCACATTCATAGCATGACAATTATCTTACAATGGTCTGAACTACAGCTTAATGATTGTAATTTTCCTGCTTAAATTGGTGGTGGTGTTCTGATGAAATTTGTGAGGTATAAAAATGAATAAATACAAACAAGTGCTTGACTTCACATCATTTTCAGTTTTTGGCTACATACATTCAATTAATCGTGCAATTCATCCTATGTTGGTAATGTTACCATTTCCTGACTACAAATTGTACTGTGCTGCACCAGCAGTAATTATCATTTTGCAGCAGCTCCTATTAAAGCCAGCTGTAAATGAATGGCACACCTCAGTAAAACATTAATTAAAAACAACTATGAGGGTGGATTTTGCTTGAATAAGTAAAACTAGAATTACCAATACTTTTTTCCAGGAAATATTGAGCCAAATATTTAAAAAAACACTTGACTGATTTATGGTGTTTTGAACTGAATATATGCATAAGTAACATTTTTGATTAAATATAAATCTATTGTGTGCCATCGCTCCATTATCTCTTACTTTGATGTAATATGAATACATCAAGAATTATTTAATTAATAAATATTCCCAGAAAAACAAAATGCAGATTTCATTACTTATTTTTAGTTAAAAAGGGAAGAATTTTTAAGAAATCAATGTTGGACAACTACTTACAAGACAGAACTTCAATGTCAATTAATTTTAAAACCCTTCCAGGCCAGAAATATAAAGTCACATGAATATGAATATGTTCTATTAAGGACTGATCATCTCCAGGTACAAGTTTGGCATCATTACTCCTGATTATTGCTGATAAAGAGTGATAAGAAAGGGACATAAAACTTAAAAATCCATGTACCAGAATCCAAACACAGGTATATTACTGTTCCTTCACATATTGAGTCCTTCCAAATCTGATTCATAAGTGTTCAAAAACTGACATCAATACCATGGGCATTTTGATCACACTGCTAGAAATTCTGACACAATGCTGCCCTGCCAAAACATGTCTAAACTACCTTCACAAGGAAGCAATCCTTTCAAAAAGACTCTATTCTGTCACTGAACCTCTATCGAACAGAAGCACTATTGGGATGCTCTTTCTTCACTGACAGGCTCTCCCTTGTCAGCAGAAATTTACCTGGCAGTTGATGGTGCATCATAAGTAACAGCAACTCACAGAAAAATGTCAGGAACAGATGGGCACAGCAGGGAGGTGGAAATACCATCCACTAGTAATGACCTGGAAAAGGCAAAGCCAGTACTGTCTTCCGAAAAAGTGAATTTAAACTTTAAGTCTCATTCACTTATCATCTGGGGCCTCACTGATGTACACTGGCTCCCAGTCTGGCAGGCTCAATTTTAAAATATTTGACCTTGTTTTTAAATCTCTCCACGATCTTGTCTTGTCTCATTTCTGTAACATCCTCCAGCCCTACAAATCTTTGAGATTTTCTTCTTATTCATTCATGGAATGAGGGTTTTGCTGACCAAGCCAATGTGTATTACCCATCCCTAATTGCAACTAATCTTTGTGTTGTTATAAGTCTGGTCTCTTGTACATATCCTACTTCCACCACTTTATCATTGGTGGCTATTCATTGTGTTGCCTGAGCCCTGGGTTTCTGTCCCTAAGCCTCTCTGCTTCTCTACCTATCTCCTTTCTGTTAAATCTCCTTTCTACCTTAAAATGCCTTTTCATCCATCTGATGTGACCTCAACTCAAACTTTGTAACACTCATGGGATATTTTCCTACATGATTGGTGCTACATAAATTAAAGTTTGCATTGTTGTCATAGAACCCTTCATCCTTTATACATCGCCCTGTCTCAGAAAACCTGGGAATCTCTTTTGGTTCAGCTATCATTCACCTTTTCTAACTTTCCCCTTCCTGTCCAAAATAACCTTTCTGGTATTCTCTTACACATACAGGGATTTTGTTTTTTGACATTAAAGTTGTTGCAGTAATCCAGGATGTTATGGTAATGTTTTATGCATATGAGTCAACGAAGTGAAAGATTGTCAGAATCACTGCAGGACAATGGAAACAATACCATTGGTTGAACATTTGTTCTTGGATCAGTGAATTCTGCTGTCAACTGTGATGGTTAATTGACAGCTATATTATGGGCAAGCAGCATGGTTACCAGATGGTATGTATTAGCGGCACAGTATATCAGACAAAAGACACTGCTTGACATCAGCATGGGAATCCAAATCTTTTCCTGCATAACTACCAGTGCACTTGTGCTTAAACAATCCAAGGCTATTCCTCTTCTGCTCTATGCATCAAGATCATTCTCTTTCAAGGGTACAAATTCACTAGCCTATTCTCCATTTATCAACAGAAACAAACATAGTGAATGTTGTGCACCAGCAGGGTAAATATATACTGATTACTGTATGTCTCTGAACACAAAACAGGATGTTTTTCCAGAAATTCAATGGTCCTATACTCAGAAGTTTGATTCTTCTTAAGTATTCTTTGGCAGCCTTCCATTTTCTGAGTAGACCGTCTCTGCCATAGTTGTAACTTCTGTGTTGAATTTTGCTTGGTGGGGCAGAGTTCCACTCTGCAATGCTCAGTCCCAAGTATATTTGCTGCAGTTGAATACTGTGGGTGAAGAGGTCATAAGATTCTGTTAACTATTGAAGCAGAACTTTGTGTTTCTAGAATCAGAATTAGTTTTATTATCGCATGTACTCACATGAATACAGTGAAAAGTTTACATGTCTCTAATTATGGTGCCATCTTAAGTACCAAGGTACCTCAGTACAGATTCTTAAGTACAAATTCTTGGGGAAGGAAAAAATTAGGAAAATAAAGAAATAAAAAGTTCAGCAATAAGTTAGAAAAATGGAGAAATAAGAGTTCAGAATAACACTCCTTCCAACTCCCACCTTGCTGGGCTTCACCTCAAGACCAGCAGTTGAGTCCATGTTGAGGCCACGAGTTCAATTCCACACTGAGGCCACGAATTCAACACTGCCAGCCACCAATCACCTTCCAAAGATCATGATCGTTGTGGCTGAACAGCTTGTCCACCTCGATGTCTACCATCTTCATATATTGTTAGCAATTTTTTGTGGTGGGGATATGGATGCCTAGCAGGTCTGACTCAGTGACCAATTCAGTGTTCAGTCATCCTTCAGTAATGAACCTGGTTGAACCAGCACATATATTGTTGACTTCAAGACCTCTGAGATGGTGTTCTTGCCTTGCTAGAGATTATGGGTGTACATCTTACACAGTGAATGTAGAAACAGTTCATTCTTTTCTCCTGTAGCTTTTACAATTTGTGAGTTGATTTCAGCATTGTGTAACAGATTGCTGGTTATTATGGAGCAAGATATATGAAGTTTCAGCATTGCATTGCCATAGGAGGATTGACAATGATTGACAATCTATGAGGATTGACAATGTCATGAATCATGATACAAAACAGCCTTGATCATCTGAACATTAATTATCCGAATTTCAGATTATCCCAATGCTTGGGTAAACTGTGTTATCCAAACTTTGATTATCCGAACAAAATACTCCCCACCTGTGTCATTTGGATAATCGAGGTTGCCCTGAATCTGTCTTCCTGATGCTGACGATTAAACTAAACATTTAACAGATATGAGGAAGTCAGCCTATTTACAGCTGAAGGGTTTTATGGAATTGACTTCCAGAATGGAGTCAATTATACTCTCTGATGACAAAAAAAGCATAAATTGCTTGAGAAACTCAGCAGGTCTGGCAGCATGTGTGAAGAGAAAAACAGATTTGGAGGTGCAGAGTTAACATTTCGAATCCAGTCACTCTTCTTCAGAACAGTTTCTGCCAGATCTGCTGTTTCTTAATCAATCTTTGGATTTTTTTTGTTTCAGATCTCCAGCATCTGCAGTTCTTTGTTTTATTCTCTTGTAGTACACTTCTGTCTTGATTTCCAGGTGGACAATGCAAAGGCAGCATTGTATCAATTCTGTTATGCAGTAGATACTTGCAGTTGAAGTGAAGATACAAGATTGCAGCAAAAACATTAAAAGTGACACATTTAGCAATTTTATCCTCCTAAAATGCATAACCCTAATAAGACAGACACAATTTAGTAATCACCAACTCTTAGAAGAAATTCCCCGACTGCTACGTCTTTGTCTTCTCCTGTAGATTGGACGTCTCAGGAGAAAAACAAACCAAATGGTTTGAGACAGTGAGTAAATACTTTGTATGGATTCTGCTTTTTAGATACTGCTGTGGGATGATCCACCACCAGAATGCTTGTATCTGAATTGAATGGATTGGCCACTTTCTGGGAAAAAAAACTGTTTCAAATTTGCCAGGAACTCCTCATGGAGGAGTCGGAGTAACAGTAAATTTTCACCAAAACGAGGACATTGAAATTTTCCTTTCCGTTCCAGCCTGCAATATATACTCTCTGCAACCTGGGCAAGAAGCTGTCAGTAATACTGCCAAATGACATATATAAAAAAATAATAAAATAGATACTTTCTTGATAAACTTGTGACCGAAACTATTGTTCCTCACAAAAACGAAGTATAATCCATATTGTTTCATGAATTTGCTGGATTAAAAGCAATCATGTTACATTAACGTGGATAGACACAATACATGGTGCTAATTCTTTTGGCAAAGCTGTAAGATGCAAAGGTGAGTGATTTGCAATGCTAATATAGATTGACTACAAATTTCTCTTGTGACATAGTACAGTAATGGAAGTAATTAGAACATTGATTAACATAGCATCAAAGTGTTCAGTGGCATAACTCTGACCAGCATGGAAAGACTGCAAAAGCAAAAGCGACAGTCTGGTTTTAATTAGAATTATATGCTTGTATGACAAAGCAACAATTGTTACTTATGATAGATGGTTAATGTAAATAAAACCCAATGAATTGCACAAGAGAGGAAACAGAGTGAATGTGTGAGGCTTTTGTGAAAGAGTTAGAAATAATTGCTAAATTGGTATGAGTTGTGTACTGAGCATGAAATTCCAAACTTAAGGATCTTAGCAATGGAGTTTCAGAGATGGTGAAAGACTTTGCTATTGATTTGGACCAGAGGGAGAGCATTGAGTAAGGGCAGGAGGGCATGGGAGAGGATTCAAAATTGAAAAGAGCTAAATTGAGGGAAAGGCTGTAGTGGAATATTCAGAACAGGAGGTGGATTTCAAACACAATACTGTCCTGGAGGCTCTCCAGCTTTTGCCTTTAGTCAACCCTGCATTTAAATGTTGAAAATAAAATGTGCCAGTTTATGAACTAACATGCTTACAACATTTATTATTTGGTAAAATAGGTTTTCAATGCTGAAGAAACTAATCGGGTATAAGAGATAATTTGCGATAAAAGATCAATTGTGTAAAATAAACAAATGAATGCAAGCAAAATGAATCCTGTAAGGTGTGTGCTGAAGAAAACAAGTAATTCCAACAAAACGGCAGAAAAGGATGTCAGGATTATGTTTGATACTACAACCGAAACTGGTATTGGAAGATTTTGAGAAATATAGACATATTAACTTTCACAAAAACAAAGAAAATCTAGAATTGCGCAATGAAAGTAAAAGGAAACTGCAGTATATTTATGGTAAAATATCCCCACAATGAAGTAACATGCAAAAGAAAACTAACTATGAAAAGCCTACAAACAAAACTCATTTGTAAAAAACAGCGTCAACTATAAAGCAATTGGCAAAACAATGATGGAGATTAACAACTGAAGCCATCAATTTTAAAACCCTGTGGCTTGAAATTAAATAATAATGTAAGCATATACTACATTTAACAAACTAATCATATTCTCAAAATTAAAATCAAACTCGTCAAATGCAACTCAATAGTTTTTCTCTTATCTACCTAAAATTAGGAATCCTGGCAAAAGACAGAAATGCATGATCTTTCTTTTCTAATTCATTGAAACTTCATCATAGGTAGTTTCTTTTATTAAAAGTAATTCTCAGTAAAGTAAGAAATATTCAACCATGAAGTAATCAATAGGCAAAATGATCACATCTTACTGTTGTCATGTTCCCATAGCATTCATACACTTGCTCTATGTGCACACTTTTGACGAGAATCATAAGCAGACGCACATTGAAGTTACTTCACAAGTGACAGGTCCAAATAAGTTGTGAACAAGCAGGCAAAAATAGGTTGTCTGAGTGCTTTGCAACTTCAGGATCAAAACCTGATTCAATATACTATGTGGTAAGCATTTGACTAATCCCTTAAATATAGTTTATCAATGGATGCATATAGCACTTGCATTAAATTGTACTTTTTATTTATATGTAATAGGGATAATGATGATGATGGGCATTACATTTCTAGGTCCACACTAGACTAATGTTGGTAAAGTTAAAAACATGAAAGTGGGCATTATACTTTCAGACTTATTTCCAATAACAGGTGGCGGCAATAATCCTCCTCCGATCAAGAAATTTAAGACAGGAATATTGCAGCTTTCACGTGTTTCTTACACCAAACAAATTAAAGTGTCCCTTTAAATGGGGCAACACACTCTCTAATAAGAATGGAAGTACTATACAATGTAAATCTCAATCCAATATTCTGCTGCTGTTTAATTTGGCTTGTTCATTTGGCTCTATAGGTTTAATATCTGCTCAGTACATCTTTAGGTCAGTTAGAAGTGAATAATTGATTTTTTTTTGGTCTTTCCAAGTTTGCATTAATTTTCTTTATTCTTTCATGTGATGTAGGTATTGCCAGCAAGGCTAACATTCCTAATTGTCCTTGAATGGAGTGGCTTCCTGGGTCATTTAAGAGTCAATCATGGATTTATCTAGAGTCACACTTCAGCCAACAAGTTGAGGACAGCAAATCTCCTTCCTAAAGGACATTAGTGAACCAGATGAGATTTGGAATAAGTAATCAAGTGTTTCTTTGTCACTATTATTGAGACTAGCTTTCAATTTCCAATTTTATTAACTGAATTTAAATTCCACCAGCTGCTATAGAGAGATTTGAACTCAGGTCTTCAGAAGATTAGCCTGGGCGTCAGGAATATTGGTCAGTGATAGCTTCGCTGCACTGTGGTATGTCTACCAATGTTTTCCCTTAAATGTTTGAGGATGTTTAGTTTGCTTTGTTTGCTTTTTGATGAACACCTCTCAAAATCATCACATATTTATGGTAAAATGACAATAAATCAGTGAGCACAACAATAGGTGTTCATCCTGGTCAATCACATTGTCCCAGATAAAGATCCATTTATACAAGAATGTTGCAATGGAAAGGAAATTGAAGAATGAAGTTCAGCAACAATAAGCTTAAATTTTGTTGCTGAGTGCAGACCTGTTAGATTTAATCGATTTTTAAGTTTATAAAGTATGGAAATATCGCAAGTGGAAATATTCCTGAGTTGCCATCAGAATGTACAGTATCCTTCAGTCTGACTTTGTAAAATATCTTTTTTTATTTGGTGTTTTCAAATGAAACTGTGGACTGAAATTAGAAAGTGTAATTTCAAAACAGTGTTTAAGAGGTGGCTGAATGTTTTTAAAACAAGTAAGTCGATACTCATATCAACCATCGTGTAAAAAGCACTGTTTGAACAAGTAGTAATTGAAGTTTCAGTTGCAGATTATTTGGACCCATAAGCAGAGTGTTAGCAACAAGAAGTTGATTGGCTGTGGACACGTGACCAATTATCAATAACAGAGTTTTTTTGCCTGCTAACAACTGTATAATTGGTTCTCAGGTAACTGAACTGCTTGCAACTGGGAACAATTTACAATGAGAGGAACAATCTGTTCTTCCCCTGCTTCGGAACAGTCTCTCTGTTCTCTGCAGTCAAAACTCACTGTAAATCTGAAGAAAGCAGCTTATCTTTTTCATTATGCAGGAGAACCTCAATTATCCAAATGTGAGGAGCGAGCACTACTTCGTTCAGATAATTGATTATTCGGTTAATCGATTAAATGCCTTTCCTCTGGGGCTCGGAGTTTTTAAAGTCTGCTCTCTGTTTGAGATACAGCAGCAGCACACAGCGCGTGAGTCCCCGCCCCCAACACCCGCCCCAGCCCAGCACAGCCCCCACGTCCCCCCAAACCTGTCCAACATGGCACCCTACTCTGTCCCCAACTCCCCCGCCCCCAACCCATCCAACCCCACCCCCTGCCCCAACACGGTCCCCCGCCCCCAACCCATCCAAGCCAGCCCCCAATACTGCCCCACTCCCAAACCCATCCAAACCCGCCCTCCCCTGGCCCCAACATCACCCCCTTTCCCCAACCCCCTCCAACACCGCCTCCTAGCCCCAGTCTCATCCAACACTGCCCCAAACATGCCCCCTCCACACTGAACCCCGTCCAACCCCGGTCCCCCACCCCCAGTCCAACACCGTCCTCCCCCCGCCCCTAAACCCATCTAACATTGCCCCCTGCCCCCAGTCCAACACCACCCCTGCCCCGGTCCAACTCCACCCCCAACCTCCCAACATCATACACACCCACCCCCTCGCCGGGGCAGCCGGACTGGACATCAACAATATGACTGCTGTAGTTGCCTTTGTGGGATAATTCTACACAGATACACACACACACACACACACACACACACACACACGTTTCACCTTTGCCCTGTACAGGACAATGTTGGAGAGATTATGCGGGGAAAGGGGGTTTAGGGTACACCCCTATGTAGAACTCCAGGGGAAGTGTGGGGAGAAAGGGCGCGAAGTCAGTCATTTGGAGATGGTGCCTATTTACTCACTGTAAATAAAAGACGCGATCATTGTTGGAAACACGTCTTTGATGTAATGTTTCCATCGGGACCTCGAGATCTCCTTCGGATAATCCAATTTTCGGATAATTGATATTTGGATAATCGAGGTTCCCCTGTAGTTGTTGTAAGCTGTGACTTTAACTGGTAAGTCAGACATTTTCTGTGCATCAACCACCTTATGTCACATAATAAAGTTCTCCAAAATTGACATAGGAACACAGGAACAGGCCATTCAGCCCCTCATGCCTGCTCCACCAGTCAATATGTCAATCTTCAGTTCCATTAATTTCCCCATTATTGATGATTTATTTAAGTTCATTTTATTTTGATTCTGACCCCAATCCTCTAATTTATTTTAGACTTCCAGCAAGCTATCCTCCTTTACTGATGTAAATGCTAATTATTCAGCATGTCTGCCATTTCCCCATAGTCATTGACAATAGTAACTTCTCAGCCTTCTTAACCAGTGACTTCCATGTTATATAACTATAAAATCTCTTATCGTACTTTGTGTCCATTGCAAATTTCCTTTCATAATCTTTTTTACCTGCTCTTACAGGCCACTTTGTGGCCCTTTGTGGATCTTTGCATTTGTCCCATACTGAGGGATCTGTACTGATCTCTGTATTTTTATAACAATTTATTTTAATTTTGTGCTGTCCATTACCTCCATAAATGATAATGGCTTTTTTTTTGTGAGGTGGAGTTTTTCCTTCTCATGGGTACAAACTGCTTCTGAACAGCATTAAACGTTTCTTCGAATTCCCTTCACTGTTTCTCGGTTGTTTTGTCTATTGGCAGAACTTCCCAGTTTACTGTGGACAGTCTCTGCCTCATACCATTAAATCCTGTCTTACTTAAATCCAGAATTCTAGTATCCAAATTTTACTTATCTCTTACAAATGCTACATAAAACTGAACCATGCTATGATCACTATCTGACAAATGCTGACAAACAACTAAGTTATTTGCCCATTACTAGATCCAATATTGCTTGTCCCCTTATCACATCCAAGACATATTGCCATAGGAAATTATTGTGGACACACTCTAGAAATTCTCAACCCTTCTGGCAAGTTAAAATTAAAAACGATGTCTTCAAATGAGATTATTAAGGGTTAATTAGAAGGCAATGCAAAACACACTTGTCTGTATATCATGTTGTTTAAACTGATTCACTCATTAGTTTGCATATTTTTAAATATATATTAAGTAGATTAAAGTGCATGTGTCATCTTGTAATCATTATTAGGTACTTTAACCCTAATAATACACTTGATGCTGTGAGCAGGGTCTGAGCAAAATATTTAAGCAGAACAAGGATAACATGGCTGTTGAAACATTGCATTGGTTTTGCTGTGTTAGTGAACTGGTTGGATGAGTTAGGATCCCCACAGTATTGGAAGAGGGATTTGGAGCAAAATGTCGGGAGTTACTCTGTGAAATAAAGGTTTCTCTGGAGCAAGTAGCTTCCCCAGAGCAAATTCCAAGAGTGTCACCCAAATGGGGTGGATTCTGCTGAGCAGCTCCCATATGTTATCTCAGGAGGCGTTAGAATTAAAGGAAGCGATTGGTAAATTGACTGCTGCGTTGGTCACGCTGGCAGCCTAGGTTGGCCACCATCCAGCAAAACAAGCGGGTAAAACCTGAAAGATGAATCCAACAAACGTGCGCCCTTTATTATCTTCAGCTGATTGAGTGAGAGAGAGAGAGAGAGAGAGAGAGAGATCTACAATGATACTGCAAGTGCACTCTGGGTGTTGAGTAAATTTATTTAGTCATTCCACTGGTCCATGCTATATCTATATATACAATACATATAATGTAGTTAAAGCCAATTTATTCACTCATTAGCTTTTATATATCATAAATATATATTTAGTGGATTTAGCTAATAAATTAGCTTCATATTAAAGTTTACCTGTCTTCTTGTATTAATTTTGATCAGACCATAAAGAACCCATTAACTACCTTCAGCCTAACAATGAACAGGTGATTGTCTGTCTCTTACAGTCTATGCTAAGATTAACATCCCTCATTCATATTATACTGCCTTTACTACATAGGTGCCAAATTTCAGCATTTATACAATCTAGCCCTTCTGAACTGCTACCAGGCAGTTTATATATGAGCTTTCCATTAAGTGTATAAGTCCTGTTTTGATTTGTTTTCCCAAAATAATACACCTCATATTTATCTAAATTAAACTCCATCTGTCACTCCTCAGCCCATCAGCCCATCTGATCAAGATCCATTGTAATCTGAGGTAACCTTTTTCGCTGCCCACTACACCTCCAATTTTGGTGTCATCTGCAAACTTAGTAACTAAGTATACCTCCTGTGTTCACATCCAAATCATTTTTATAAGTGGCGAAAAGTAGAGGACCCAGCATCGATCCTTGTGGCACTCCACTGATCACAGGCCTCCAGCGTGAAAGACAGCCCTCTACCAGTACCCTCTGTCTTCTACCTTCGAGCCAGTTCTATATCCAAATGGCTAGTTCTCCCTGTATTCCATGAGATCTAACCTTGTTAATCAGTCTCCTATGGGGAACCTTGTCGAACGCCTTACTGAAGACCACATAGATCACATCCACCACTCTGCCCTCATCAATCCTCTTTGTTACTTCTTCAAAAAACTCAATCAAGTTTATGAGACATGATTTCCCACGCAAAAAGCTATGTTGACTATCCCTAATCAGTCCTTGCCTTTCCAAATACATTTAAATCCTGTCCCTCAGGATTCCTTCCAACAACTTGTCCACCACCGACATCAGATTCACTAGTTCCCTAGCTTGCCTTGCCACCTTTCTTAAAAAGTGGTACCATGTTAGCCAACCTCCAGTCTTCCAACGCCTCACCTGTGACTATCAATGATACAAATATCTCAGCAAAGAGCCCAGAAATCACTTCCCTAGCTTCTCACAGAGTTTTAGAATACACCTGATCAGGTCCTGGGGGTTTATCCATCTTTATGTGTTTCAAGACATCCAGCACTTCCTCCTCTGTAATATAGACATTTTTCAAGATGTCACCATCTCTTTCCCTCCATTCTATATCTTCCATGTCCTTTTCCACAGTAAACACTGATGCAGAATACTCATCTAGTATCTCCCCTATCTTCTGCAGCCCCACACAAAGGCCACCTTGCTGATCTTTGAGGGTCCTATTCTCTCCCTAGTTACCCTTTTGTCCTTGATGTATTTATAAAAACCCTTTGAATTCTCCTTAATCCTATTTGCCAAAGCTATCTCATGTCCCCTTTTTGCCCTCCTGATTTCCCTTTTAAGTATACTCTTACTGCCTTTATACTCTCAAGATTCACTCAATCTATCCTGTCTATATATATGCTTCCTTCTTTTTCTTAACCAAACCCTCAAGTTCTCTAGTCATCCAGCATTCCCTACACTTACAACCTTTCCTTTCACCCTAACAGGGATATACTGTCTCTGGACTCCTGTTATCTCATTTCTGAAGGCTTTACATTTTCCAGCCGTTCCTTTACCTGCAAACATCTGCCCTCATCAGCTTTTGAAAATTCTAGCCTGATACTATCAAAATTAACCTTCATCCAATTTAGAACTTCAACTTTTAGATCTGGTCTATTCTTTTCCATCACTATTTTAGAACTAATAGAATTATGGTCGCTAGCACCAACGTGCTTCCCCACTGACACCTCAGTCACCTGCCCTGCCTTATTTCCCAAGAGTAGGTCAAGTTTTGCTTCTTCCCTAGTAGGTACATCCACATACTGAATGAGAAAATTTTCTTGTTCACACTCTCCTCTCAATCTGAACCCTTACCTTTCCCAGTCTAGGTTTGTAGAATTAAAATCCCCTACCAATAACCACCCTATTATTCTTCCAGATAACTGAAATCTTGCAAATTTGTTTCTCAATTTCCTGCTGACTATTCGGGGGTCTATAATACAATCCCAATAAGGTGATCTTCCCTTTCTTATTTCTCAGTTCTACCCAAATAACTTCACTGAATGTATTTCTGGGAATATCCTCCCTAATCTTAGAGTTAGATTAGGGCCAATCAAAGGTATTAGTGTAAATTTGTGCGTGGAATCTAACGACATAGGGGAAGCACTTAATGAATACTTTTCATCAGTATTCACTTTGGAAAAGGGCAATGTTAGTGATAAAATGGCAATACAGGCAACAAGATTAGATGGGATTGAGGTTGACAAAGAGGAGATTTAGCAATTTAGGAAGATCTGAAAATAGATAAGACCCCTGGGCCAAATAGGATTTATTCTCAGATTCTCTGGGAAGCCAGGGAGGAGATTGCAGAGCCTTTGGCTTTGATCTTTATGTTATCATTGTCTACAGGAATAGTGCCAGAAGACTGGAGGAAGCAAATGTTGTTCCCTTGTTTAAGCAGGGGACTCAGGACAACCGTGGCAATTATCGACCAGTGAGCCTTACTTAGGTTGTCGGTAAGGTGTTGGAAAGGTTATAACAAATAGGATTTATAATCATCTCGACAGGAATAATTTAATTAGGGATAGTCAGCATGGTTTTGTGAAGGGTAGGTCATGCCTCACTAACCTTATTGAGTTCTTTGGGAAGGTTACAAAACAGGTTGATGAATTTAAAGTGGTTGCTGTGGTGTATATGGACTTCAGTAAGGCATTTGATAAGGTCCCACACAGTAGGCTATTGCACAAACTATGGGATTGAAGGTGATTTAGCGGTTTGGATCAGAAATTGGCTAGCTGAAAGAAGACAGAGGGTGGTGGTTGATGGGAAATGTACATGCTGGAGCTTGGTTACCAGTGGTGTGTCGCAAAGTTGTGTTTTGGGGCCACTGCTGTTTGACATTTTTATAAATGGTCTGAATGTGGGCGTGGAAGGATGGGTTAGTAAATTTGTGGATGACACGAAGATGGGCAATGTTGTGGATAGAGCTGAAGGATCTTGTGGATTACAGAGGGTAATAGATAAGATGCAGAGCTAGGCTGAGAAGTGGCAAATGGAGTTTAATGCGGGAAAGTGTGAGGTAGTTCACTTCAGAAGAAATAACAGGAATGCAGAGTACTGGGTTAATGGTAAAGTTCTTGGCAATGAAAATGGAGAGAGAGATCTTGGTGTCCACGTGCATAAATCCCTGAAAGTTGCCACCCAGGTTGGTAGGGTTGTCAAGAAGGCATTTAATGTGTTGATGTTTCTTGGTGGGGGAATTGAGTTTCGGAGTCACAAGGTCATGTTTCAGCTATACAAGACACTGGTGCAGCTGCACCTGAAGTATTGCATGCATTATAGGAAGGATGTGGAACCTTTCAAAAGTGTTCAGATGAGATTTACTAGAATGTTGCCTGGTATGTAAGGGAGGTCTTATGAGGAAAGACTGAGAGAACTGAGGATGTTTTCTTTGGAGAAGAAGGTTGAGAGGTGACTTAATCGAGACGTATAAGATAATCAGAGAGTTAGATAGGGTGGACAGTGAGAGCCTTTTTCTTCAGATGGTGAAGGCTAACATAAGGGGACACAGCTTTAAATTGAGGGGTGATAGATTTAGAAGAGATATTAGGGGAAGTTTCTTCACTCAAAGAGAAGTAGGGGCATGGAACGGCCTGCCTGCAAGAGTAGTAGACTCGCTGATGTTAAGTGCATTTAAATGGGCATTGTACATCAATATGGATAATAATGGAACAGTTTAGGTTAAACGGGCATCAGATTTTTTTCACAGGTTGGCGCAACATCGAAGGTCGAAGGGTCTGATAAAAATGACTGCACTGTAATGTTCTATGTTCTATGTTCTACGTTAAGCACAGTTGTAATGTTACCCCCTTGTTAAGAACGCTGCTTCCCTATCCTCTCTTGCCTCGCTTTCTATCTTTCCTGTAGCATTTATACGGAAGAACATTAGGCTCCAGTCCTGTCCATCCTTGGGCCACATTTCAGTAATTGCTATGATATCCCAGTCCCATGTTCCTAACCATGCCCTGAGTTCGTCTGCCTTCCCTATTTGGTCTCTTGCATTGAAATATACGCAGTTTAATTTATCAGTCCGACCTTGTTCTCTGCTTTGTCCCTGCCTGCCCTGACTGTTTGACTCACTTTTTTTCTCAACTGTATCAGTCTCAGATTGATCCCTTTCCTCACTATCTCCCTGGGTCCTCCCAAGCACCCCGAGCAAATCTCCCTGCCAGTATATTAGTCCCCTTCCAATTCAGGTGCAATCCATCCTTCTTGTACAGGTCATCTCTACCCCAGAAGAGATTCCAATGATCCAAAAGTATGAATTGTTCTCCCATACACCAGCTCTTCTGCCATGTATTCATCTGCTCTCACCTCTTATTACTACCTTCACTAGCTTGTAGCACCGGGAGTAATCCAGATAATACTACTCCCGAGGATCTCCTTTTTAAATTCCTGCCTAACTTTCTACATTCTCCCTTCAGAATCTCATCCTTTTCTCTTCCTTAATCATTGGTTTCAATGTATACAATGACGTCCTGCTGGTCCCTCTCCCCTTTGAGAACATTCTGCACTCTCTCTGAGACATCCTTGATCCTGGCACCAGGGAAGCAACACACTATTCTGATTTTTCGCTGCTGGCCACAGAAACGTCTATCTGCTCCTCTGACTAGAGATTCCCAACACAATCGATTGCTTGGAACCCAACATACCCCTCATTATATTACAACCTGTCTCAATACCAGAAACTTGGCTGTTCGTGCTGCATTCCCCTGAGAATCCATCAATCCCCAATATTTTCCAAAACAGCATACTTGTTTGAAATAGGGATAGGCACAGAAGACTTTTGCCCTCAAAGAAGGAAGAATGCTATTGCTTACTAACACCAAGAAAAACAATAAAATGCATTGTAAAATACGTGCAGAAACACAGGTATAGAGTTTAAGGGAAACAATATCGTATAAAAAGGAAAAGAAAAAGAAAAGCTTAAAAGTCCTTTGAGTCTTTGAGACCATAATTGTTTAATTGATGCATTTTACCCTGTATCTATGGAGATATTATTGAGTTCCTACTGAATAGGTGTTTCTCTGATTTATTTTATCACTATCTTATCTTTCCAGAGACTGAGAAGAAACAGGGAGAGACAAAGAGAAAGAGAGAGAGAGAGAGAGACGGTCTTTCAGTTCTACTGTTACAAATCTATTTCTCTCTCTCTACTGCTTTGCCAAAACAGCTGATTGAAGCAATGTTTATTTGTGTATTCCCACTGACTTCACTGTTTTTCCAAACTGGATAAATTGGAAGTCAATCACCACCCATGTGGGGAATATATCCATGAAGTTGTAAACTGAATAGGAAGTGCAACCTTAACTTTCAATGCCATTTGACAATGAAGTTAGTTATTTTTGGCTCAAACTGGTTGTTTGTTCCAATGGTTTCATGAACTGGCTCAACCTGCAGTCAACCAAGGTCTTTTTAAGTCAATAAAAACCAAAAGGGTTGTGGATACTGTAAATCAGAAGCAAAAACAGAAGTTGCTGGAAAAGCTCAGCAGGTCTGGCAGCATCTGTGAAGAGAAATCACAGGGTCACTGGACCGAAAATGTTAACTCTGATTTCTTTTTCACAAATGCTGCCAGACCTGCTGAGCTTTTCCAGCAACTTGTGTTTTTCTTTTATAAGTTAACGGTTATTTTTAAAACATTTTTAAACAATACTTAAATCCATAAAAATCCCAGGTATTAAAACCAGTTAAAGGAAATCAAAAGTTTTGGATTACCACTTTATCACCATCAGAACACATTAATTTCAAGAGAATTGCAAGGAGTGGCAGTATCCAGCTCAAGTTGATTCAGGGACTCTATGGATGGAACTGAAGGAGGTGGGGAACCTGGCTATTCCTTTTCAGATGGACTTGCCAAGAGTTTCCCTGATGTTTCTTTCAAAAATGTATTAGCCGAACATTCTTTTTATTTTATGACAGCTGCTGTCTCCTTCTTAAACACAGCTCCTTTCTCTCTAAACTGCATCAAATGTCTCAGTGCAGCGTTGTTGGATTGAACTCAACAGCATGAGAGTATTCCCTTTGTGCCGCAGAAATTGGGAGTTTACTTTTCTACTTTAATGACCTGAACCCAGATAAGAGCATTGGAATCATGACTAGATTGGGGTTGAATGCAGATATGCAGCCCTGATCACTTCCTACAGTGAAACAAGCCTGGAGGAAAATTTAGCTTTACCATATGTCCCAAGACTCTGTACATTTGCTGAATACTTCACCCTGTCACTCAGGCAGCCTGCATCACCACGTTAAAGTCCTTGCACAATGCTTCTGCCCCAATATCCAGCTCCCATCAGTCTCAGTGAACTATTGACCCTTCTGCTGTGACATTCTTTCCTACCACAGTTACTAATTCCATGGCGGGAGAGCAAACTAATGTTTCGAGTGTAGATGACTCTTTATCAGAGTTGAAATGAAGTGTGGACGGGATAGCATTTATGCTATAGTTTGGGAGGAGGGGGTGTTGGGGTAGTGGGTATAGGGTGGTAGTGGAGTAAGCATGTTAATTGTTCTGATTAAGTGATTGGAATGTAAGAATGGCAGAACAGTCGCGTGTCTAACTGTCAAACTTGAAAGGACAGACAATCCCACTGGGACAGGAAGAGGGGAGAGAAGACATGATAACAGAATATAACAAGCTAAAACAAAGGGAAGAAATGGGAGTTGGTTCACAATTTGAAGGTGTTAAACTGATGTTAAGTCCAGAAGGCTGTAAAATGCTACTTTGAAGATGAAATGCTGTTCCTACAGTTTGCACAGTGATTCGTTGGAGCATTGCAGCATGCAGAGGACAGACGTGGGTATGCGAGCTATGGGAAGGTCGGAATTGGCTCCCTCCCAAACTATAGCATGAATGCCGTACCCTCCACACTTCACTTCAGCTCTGATGAAGAGTCATTTAGACTGGAAATGTTAGCTTGCTGCCTCTCCATGGATGCTGTCTGGGTCACTATAATCTCCAGCATTTGTTGTTCAGATTTCAGCATCTACAGTAATTTGTTCCTACAGTTACAAATTCAACTGAAGCTCCTATCAAATTGCAAGGGTGAGATTTCTGCAATCTTGGGAGATTCCTGAAACAGTAAAAATTGTCAGAAGATTAACAATGACCAGCTATAGCATGTAACAGATACTTGTTCTATAGCTTTTACTTCGACATATACTTTCAAATTTATAACAAAGTTAGTCGATACTTATACAAACACACATATATATTAACATATCAACAGGTGGAACTTAGAGAGTAAACTTTAAATTTTTCATTATAATGATATATTATTTGACTTTAAAAAGCATCTACAATCAAATACAAGTTTTTCAGATGATCAAGAGAGCTTATTTCATGAAGCATAGCATGGGATTATTGAGATGGAATGATATGCTAATGATGAAATTAAAAGAATTGTCCCTATAGCCTGATAATAGCAAGCATCAGCTTTGAAGATTTCATTCTCAATGTGATCAAGCAGTTCAGAAATCCAAAGCTATTTTCACAGCCTTCATAAGTACTGAATGACATTATTGACCTGAAGCTCTTTCTGGTGTTGAAAAGATTTTTAGAAGAATCCCTATTCTCTGGACATGGTATTATTCATGACACCCACAATGCTCAAGGTCATGTTGTCATTCATATTCATCAATGTTACAAAATCCCAAATGCAACAGGACAGGAAAGGGGAATCAGCATATGAAGTCTATGCAATATGAAAGAGAATGAGAGACAATATCTGTACTTCATAACTTATAATGATATCTGGGTTTTTGTTAGATGTTGATCAGCCTTATTTAAAGCCCTTTCTACCTAAAGACATTGAGACCTTGCTGTGGTGTAATTCTCCAAATCCCTCCAGTAACTCATCAAATTGGCTATCACCTTGCGCTCAATCATGAATGATTCTGGCGTATTTGACGAAGTGAAAATTACAGTTTTTAAAAATCCTCTTCTCATTCAATGCAAAGTCAACAATAGTGAATGTGTTATGGATCTTTACTCTGCCTGAAATAGGAGTTCTAAGACTATGCGATCCCCACCACCATTCTGGCTGGAATGAGTAAACCCAGCAAAGATATCAAAGCTGGTCTCTTGGCATGTATGATTCAACTATCACTGAATAAATCAGCGGATCTGTCAGGGAACTACATTTACATAGTACAAAATGGATATCTGCAAATTTTGATCATTATTTGATGAAGAAATGTTAGATTTAGGAACAATCTTGGGTCATAGAGTATTTGATGTTTACAGCATGATCTTAGGACCTTCAGCATAACTTGCTCTTGCTACCCAGTTTTCACAATCCACCTAGTCCTATTTGCCTGCATTTAGTCTATATCCCTGCATACTCATCCATATACTTGTCCAAATGTTTCTTAAATGTCAAAATTATATTTGCCTCCACCACATCCTCTGGCAATCCATTCCAGAAACTCACCAACCTCTGCGTGAAAGAATTGCTCCTCTGGATCTTTTTGTATCTCTCCTCTCTCACCTTAAACCTCTGCTCTCTAATTTTAGACTCCTATACCATGGAGAAAAGCTGTTGGCTCTCTGCCAATTCTATGCCTTTCATGATCTTCTGGACCTCCAATAATGTCACCCCTCAGTCTACTATGCTCCAGAGTAAAGAGTCCCAGACCATCCAGCCTTTCCTTATAATTCAAACCTTACAATACAGGTAGCATCTTAGTAAATGTTATTTAATAATACTCTTTCTATGGTAGGGCGACAAGAACTACATGCAGTACTCCACATGTGGCCTTACTATCATCTTGTAGAGCTGCAACAAGATGTCCCAACTCTTATTTTCAATGCTCTGACCCGATAAAAGTATGCATGCCAAAGAGCCCTCTTCACCACTCTGTCTACCTGTAACTCCACTATCAAAAAGCTATGAACGTCTACTCCTACATCTCTTTGTTCTATAATATTCCCCAGGGCTATATCATTGACTGTACATGTCCTGTCCTGGTTTGACCTATCAAAATGCAACACCTCACATTTATCTGAATTGAACTGCATTGGCCATTCCTCAGCCTACCTGCTCAAGATCTCGCTGTATTCCCAGATAACCTTCTTCATTGCTCACTATACCACCAATCTTGGTGTCATCTGCACACTCATTAACCATATCTCCTAAATTCTCATCCAAATTATTTATATAAGTGACGAATAACAATGGACCCAGCACCGATCCCTGTGGCACACTGCTTATCACAGGGCTCCAGTTTGAAAAATAATCTCTAATATCACTTCCTTTCTTCTACCTTCAAGCCAATTTTGTTATCTAATTGACCAGCTTTTCCTGGATCCCATGAATTTTAACTTTATTCAACAACCTACTATGCGGTACCCTGTCAAAGGCCTTGCTAAAGTTTAAGTAAACAACTTCTACCACTCTGCTTTCATCTACTTTCTTGATCACCCTTTCAAAAATCTCAATCAAATTCACAAGACATGATTTTCCACACACAAAGTCGTGCTAACCAACCAAAATGAGTCAGAGAGGTCTACAGCATGGAAACAGGCCCTTCAGCCCAACTAGCCCATATTGCCCAGTTCTCACAATTAAACTAGTCCCATTTGCCTGTGTTTGGTGCATATCCCTCCATACCTATCCCACCTGTCTAAATGTTTCCTAAATGACAAAATTGCACTCACTTCCACTACTACTTCTGGCAGCCAGTTCCAGACACTCACCACTGTCTGTGTGAAAGAATTGCCCCTCTAGACCCGTTTGTATATCACCCCTCTCACCTTAAGCCTATGCTCTCCAGCTTTAGACTCCTCTACCGTGCTGTTAGCTATATACCTTATCTATGCCTCTCATGGTATTTTAGACTTCTATAAGGTCACTTCTCCGTCTCCTATGCTCCACGGAACCACATCCCAGCCTATCAGCCTCTCCTCATAACTGAAACCCTCTAGTCCAGGTAGCATCCTAGTAAATCTTTTCTGCACTCTTTCTAGTTTAACAATATTCTTTTTATTGTAGGGCAACCAGAACTGCATACTGTACCCCAAATGTGGCCTCATCAACTTCTTGTACAGCAACAAGACATCCCAACTCCCATACTCAATTCTCTGATCGATAAAAGCAAGAATGCCGAAAGCCTTCTTCACCATCCTGTCTACCTATAACTCCACTTTCAGGGAGCCTTAGATCTCTTTGTTCTATAACACTGTAATACTTGACATTTAACAAGTAACTGAGTAAAAAAAAATCATCTTTCACTTTCATCTTGTCCACTTGTTCCTCATGAGACTATTCTGATGCAGAAAAATCCAGTGGTCTGATAAGCATAGCTTATAGTCAACAGCACATTGCACTGGCATTACAGGGAAACAAAACAGTCTAATTATAAAATATTTCACTTTCTCTGGCATTTACATTCACACCATTCATGTATTAAGCAATCTATGTCACGTGTGAAAAAGATTAAACAACTATTTGCACATAAAAGATTGAAAAGGAAAAGCAGTGGAAAATTTCAATAGGTCAGGCAGCATCTGTGATTAGATTAGATTCCGCTACAGTGTGGAAACAGGCCCTGAGGCCCAACAAGTCCACTATGACCCTCCAAAGAGTAACCCACCCAGATCCATTTCCCTCTGACTAATGCACTTAATACTATGGGCAATTTAGCATGACCAATTCACCTGACCTGCACATCTTTGGACTGTGGGAGGAAACCAGAACATCCAGAAGAAACCCGCACAGACACGGAGAGAATGTGCAAACTCCACAGACAGTTGCCTGAGGCTGGAATTGAACCAGTGTCCTTGCTGTTGTGAGGCAGCAGTGCTTACCACCGAGAAACCTTGCCTTTGCAAAGAGAAATAGTTAACATCCAACAAAATAGGTCATCGACCCAAAACATTAAGTCTGTTTCTCTTCCCACCAAAGCTGCCTTTCAGATTAAAGTTAAAAATCACACAACACCAGGTTATAATCCAACAGGTTTAATTGGAAGCACACTAGCTTTCAGAGCATCGCTCCTTCATCAGGTGATAGTGGAGGGCTCAATCTTGTTTCCCTGTAATGCCAGTGCAATGTGCTGTTGACGATAAGCTATGCTTATCAGACCACTGGATTTTTCTGCATCAGAATAGTCTCATGAGGAACAAGTGGACAAGATGAAAGTGAAAGATGATTTTTTTTTACTCAATTACTTGTTAAATGTCAAGTATTACAGTGTTATAGAACAAAGAGATCTAAGGCTCCCTGAAAGTGGAGTTATAGGTAGACAGGATGGTGAAGAAGGCTTTCGGCATTCTTGCTTTTATCGGTCAGAGAATTGAGTATGGGAGTTAACATATTGAGCGAAAATTTACAGTGTGATGTAACTGAAATTATACATTGAAAAATTGATTGTCTGTTAAGTCTTCCATCTGTTTGAATGCCATGATTGTTTCACTTCTTTCATGTGTAAATCACAAAACCTTTTTTAAAAAGTAGCATTCTCGGGTTAGCTGTTAACAATGGTGATAGCTAGACAATATGTTGAAGGTGTTAGCCCCCTGTGTTCTCTGTCTATGCCATGATGTTTAGACTGATTCTAATCTAAAAAGTGAGATAACAGAGTTTTACATAAATTCATGCAGTTTTTGAGCTCAGAGTTCTACTTGAATGCATGCAGTTTTTGAGCAAAGTACAGTGTAACCCTACAAATACAAATTCACCCCACAAAATATATGTGTGCATGTGGGTCTTTGTCTGTGTGTGTCTGTCTATCTGTCTGGGTTGGGGGTCGTGAGTGTGAGAAAGTGTATGTGTGTGTGTAGTGAGTGTCTTAAGTCTGTGAGGGGGTGCATGTGTGAGTGTGGGAGTGTGTGTGTCTGTAAGGGTGCGTGTGGGTGTCTGTGTGCGCACCTGTGTATATGTGAGTCCGTGTGTATGTGTGTATAGGAGTGCCTGTGTGTGTGTGCGTGAGAGTGTGTGTGTGTATAGGAGTGTCTGTGTGTGTGTGTGTGTGTGTGTGTAGTGCAATGGTAGTCACCTGTAATGTGACATGAACCCAAGGTCCCGGTTGAGGCCCTCCCTATGCGTACCGAACTTAGCTATCAGCCTCTGCTCGGCCACTTTTCGCTGCTGCCTGTCCTGAAGTCCTTCTTGGAGATGGCCATCCGAAGGTCCGAGATTGAATGTCCTGGACCACTGAAGTGTTCCCCCACTGGGAGGGAACCCTCCTGTCTGTTGATTGTTGCGGTGCCCATTCATCCATTGTCATAGCCTTTGCTTGGTTTCCCCAATGTACCATGCCTCAGGGCATCCTTACCTGCAACGTATAAGATAGACAACGTTGGCTGAGTCACATGAGTACCTGCCATGTACAAGGTGGGAGGTGTCCCCACGCGAAATGGTGGTATCTATGTCCACACTCTGACACGTCTTGCAGTGCCTGCCGTGACAGGATTGTATGGAGTTGTCCTGAGAGCTGGGCAGCTTACTACGAACAATGATCTGTTTGAGGTTTAGCGGTTGTTTATAGGCAAGTAGTGTAGGTGTGGGGAAGGTCTTGGTGAGGTGCTCATCCTCATTGATAATGTGTTGCAGGTCACGAAGAACATAGCGTAGTTTTTCAGCTCCTGGGAAATACTGTACAACCAAGGGTACCCTGTCAGTTGCAGTACGTGTCTGTCTCCTGAGGAGGTCATTACAGTTCCTTGCTGTGGCACATCGGAACTAGCGGTTGATGAGTTGGGCATCGTACCCTGTTCTTGTGAGGGCATCCCTGAGTACTTTCAGGTGTCCGTCACGTTCCTCCTCATCTGAGCAGATCCGGTGTCCGGGTAGGGCTTGTCCATAGGGGATGGCTGTTTTAATATGTTTTGGGTGGAAGCTGGAGAAGTGTAGCATTGTGAGGTTGTCTGTGGGGTTGCGGTAGAGTGTGGTGCTGAGGTGTACATCCTTGATGGAGACACATGTGTCCAAGAATGAGACAGATAGTCAAGAGTAGTCCATGGTGAGTTTGATGGTGGGATGAAACTTGTTGATTTCACTGTGTAGTTTTATCAGTGACTCCTTGCCATGGGTCCAGAGGAAGAAAATGTCGTCAATGTACCTGGTGTACAATGTCGGTTGGAGATCCTGCATAGGGAAGAAGTCTTGTTCGAACCTGTACATAAAAATGTTGGCATACTGGGGTGCAAATTTGGTCCCCATGGCTGTTCCATGTGTCTGGATGAAGAACTGGTTGTCAAAGGTGAAGACGTTGTGATCAAGGACAAAGCGGATGTGTTGTAGGATGGTGTTTGGAAACTGGTAGTTGTTGGTGTTGAGTATTGAGGCTGTTGCCGCGATGCTATCATTGTGGGGGATGCTGATGTAAAGTGCAGAAACGTCCATTGTGACGAGGAATGTTCCCGGTTCGACTGATCTGTGGGTGCTCAGTTTCTGTAAGAAATCCGTAGTGTCGCCACAGAAGCTGGGGATCCCTGTACAATAGGTTTCAAGATGCCTTCAACATAGCCGGAGAGATTCTCACATAGGGTCCCATTGCCCGACACGATGGAACGTCCTGGTGTGTTGGCTTTGTGTACCTTTGGAAGGCAGTAGAAGTCGCCTACACGAGAAGTACGTGGGATGAGGGCGCGTAGGGAACTCTGAAGGACTGGATCCAAAGTTCTGATCAGTGTGTTTAATTCTCGGGTGTGTTCTTTGGTTGGATCAGCTGGTAGTTGCCTGTAGTGTTCCTGGTTGTTCAGTTGTTGGTATACTTCCTTGCAGTAATCTGTTCTATTCTGAATGACAATGGCTCCTCCTTTATCTGCTGGTTTGATGACAATGTTGTGATTGGTTTTGAGAGCCTGGATGGCATTGCGTAGTGAATGGGTGATGTTTTGCTCTACCTTGTGGGTACGGCTGATGAATCTGGCATTTATATATTTCCTGACAGTTTGAGCATACATGTCAAGCCCAGGGCAGCAGCCCTCCAGTGGGGTTTCCGATTAAGTATTTGCAGTATTTTCTGTTTTTAAGATTTTCAGCAGCTGCAATATTTTGTTTTGGACACTGAATGATGCCAGATTGTGGTGACTAAACACATTTTGCTGTATCTTCAAGATAAATATGAAAATAAATAAATCATTTGTCCAATTAGAAATTATAATTGAAGATTTTCTTTCAGAAGTGCAAATATATTTCTCAAGCTAACTTCACCTAACAATTTAACCATTCCAGTTAACGGTCATTCTTAATTGAGGTAGTAAGTGAATCTCAATCTACCTGATCTTCAATGCCTCTCAGCAGGACTATGACACAGATTGTGATCTTATATTCTAAGTATGGTACGGCAACCTGCCGGCAAAGTTTAAAGTTAAACACCTTCAAAGTTTAGTTCTTCCTGGAAACAGAAAGCTTCCTTCCAAAATAGTTTGAATCCTTTGTCTCTGCAAATGTCTGCAGATTCTGTCTCTCAGAACTCTCTAATAACTTACCCACCACAGACATTAGGCTTACCGGTTTGTAGTTCCCAGGCAGCCTTTCTGAAATAATGGCACACATTAGCCACCCTCCAATCTTCAGGCATTTCACCTGTGGCTATTGATGATTCAAATATCTCTGCTCGGGGCTCTATAATTTTCTTCCTAGCCTCACACAAAGTTCTGGGATACACTTCGTCAGATCCCAGGGATTTATCTCCCTAAAAGCATTTTAAGACTTGCAACACCTCCACTTCTGTAATCTCTCTTCAAGACATTATTAGTTATTTCCCCTAACATTTTCATTTTTGTGTTTATTTTTCCTGGATTTACTTTATTATTCGGGTGTTTTTGATGCAACTGTGGGATCGTGCTTTTTCTGCCCTATCTACATTATTATTACCACAAAGAGTTCCATACCAGGTTTCTGCTGCACTCTTTAAAGGATAACATTGAGGGCCAACAAAATGAGATAGGTCAAGCTAGATCAAAATATGTTACACTTTTACAGGAACAATTGTATTTCATAAGCTGTTTTGGATTTTCAGTGTAATTGAAGTGACACAAAAATGCCCAAAACATATTGAGGCAAATTGCAATAGAATATGAGAGGGTCATCCTGCTTTGACTTTGTACCAGATGCAGTGTGAACATAATTAATCAGTGGAAGAGTAGGCTATTGGCTTATTCTGCCTGCTCTGCCTTTAAATAAGTTCATGACTGATCTGATTGCAGCTTTAGCTCCTTTTTCCTGCTTGCCATCGTTACTCCAACAGCCCATAACACTTGACTCCCTTGTAAATCAATAATCTGTCTAACTCAGCCCTGAATATATTAATTAATCCAGGTTATGCTGTTGTCTAGGATAGATCATTCAAAAGACTAATTATCGTTTGAGAGAGATTCTCCATCTTGATCTCCATGTTATGGTAGGAGACCCTTCAGTTTCAATCTGTGTCTTTTAGTTCTAGAATTCACCAGCAGGTGGAACATTCTCTTAACATCCATCCTGACATGTTGTATCCTTTCAGAATCTTACATGTTAATAAGATACAGAATTTTACATGTTATCAATAAGATAAACTTCCATTGTTCAAAACTCCAGTGAGTATGGACACAATGAATAAAGGTGAAACATAAATGTCCTTATTAGAGAGAGAGGGCCAGTGGTGCTTTAAACTGAGGGTCACCACTTCATGGTAGGGATAAAGTTGAGAAGCAGATTTCTTCATGGAAATCTCTGCCAATTTTGAAAATTGAACCCATACTATTGGCGCCACTCTGTATTACAAACATCCAGTATGACAGCAATTAATGCAAAGTTAAGTTTGAATATTTACAAAAGAAATCCAATCGATTTTTGGGGCATTTTGAATTCATGTCCCTTCCCCCTTGTTAGCAGTAAGATTCAACTGCTCTTAAGTTTCCATAAGCAGAGCTCTATGAGTGTGTGGCAGAGCCAGCAATGCAAGTTCCATTTGTTTACCTCATTCATTCTAAATAAATTCCAGCCACAAATTGGGAAACAATATCAAGTACAACATTTCTTCAAATCAGCTAATTAAATTGGACATAACGTTGTCATTATCAGATGTCAGTAAATTTTCTGTTTTCTACTTATAAAGATTAAGCTAGTGTTTACACAGTACTAATTTATGTCTAGTATCAATTAATGACCATTGCACAAAAGAATTATTTAATTGCTCTAGTATAGATGATCATGTCATAAACATAAGCTCTTTGCGTGTTCTGATTACTTTGAAGATATAATTCCACATTTATAATGAGCTTCATTATCTCATTGCCACATTGAAATTGAACATTCTGGAACTGCATTCATTCCCTTTTAAGAAAAACAACTGCTTCACAGATCAATAGGCAATTTGAAATACTCTGTACTGCTCAACAGGAATGTTGTACGTAAGGAAGCCAAGCAGCAGGAATTTGTAGCATGTTTCTTAATGTATTTTCACTCTTCACCATTTTTACTAAATTCAGAAACTGGAAGGTTGCCTACATCAGAGGCAGGAATGCCCAATCAAATGGGCAATGTGCAACAATTTTGTGAAGTTAGGAGGAGTCTGGAGCCATTTAAAAATGACCGGCTTGGTTGGATTCCATGGACCTCATTCATAAGTCACTAATAACGAGCATGCAGCAAGCAACTAGGAAGGTGAATTGCATATTGAAAATGCAGTATTTACTAAATAAGAGACACTATGACACGATCTCTGAGTGGTAAATTTAAGCTAAGTGCAGGGAATAATCCCAACGGTAATGAGGTCAGACAGGTGGACCTCATAGAATGACATCCCTGATTGGAACTATTAATCTGAACCAATCAGGGAGCCCTGGCTGATAAAAGGTTCTGTTCCCTCTCAGAGCTAGCTCTGAGGAAGCCAGACCAGTGTCGAGTACTATGCACATGTAAATACAGGGTGACTTGGTGACAGTTTACCGGCTTCTGTGGAGTTACTTCACTAATCATTGTACATGGCTTTTCTCAACCACATAAAAACCATCGATTTTGTCGAGTGCTGCCCTTTGCCACTTGTGCCTACTCCACAATGAGCTTCAGGTTGTGATTCTTACAAATGGAATCAGCACAAACCTGACCGTGGTGAAGATTGGAGTCAAACAATGCTGTGTCATTGCATCAAATCATCTGTTTTCCTCTCTGCAACACTGTGCCTTGCTTCCAGGAAATTATCCTGAGATGTGGCGGTGAGCTACAGAACAGACACAAAACTGTTCAAATTGCCTTCAATCCAAAACAAAAACCATTCTAACCTCAATCGTTGAATATCAAGATGCAGATAGCACCCGTGTGTATGCTCACCCAGAAACTGAGTTTCACATCACTATTGATTTTTTTTTCAAAGCAAAATAGAAAATAGCCTTTCACTAAACCCTTGGAATTCAAACCAGCTCTTTCAAATTGTTCCCAATTCACAAAACATTCTTTCTTTTGATCAATAAAAAAAATCCCAGAAAATCTGGACTGCTTTCTGTGTCTTGGGAGCTTCCTTTTGACAAATACAAACATCAAATAAATGATGAAGTTCATGATCGCCCCTAATGTGGCCTTTTTGATCACTGCTTTTGCAAAATCCTTGAAATCTGGTTACAAGAAAGGTGGTTTAACTGCAGCATCATCTCCTCGCCAATTTCCCCATTACTGACACAGAGGGTCATGGAAGTGTGGAATTAAGAAAAATACATGAAGTGAGACATTAGTTTTAAATAATTTAGCCAATGTAAGATTCCAGTGTATGGAGGACAACGGAAAGAATTTCAAGCAGTTATGAAAGCTTAGGTGAGAAAGTATTCTAATCTTTGGCTGGTTGGAACCTTAGATAAGCATATTCATCCATTGATTACTATAAAACAGGAGCGAAGATAAAGAATTATGCCATGCTAACTACATTAGCTAAAAGTCTCTACTGCTTAACAAACATAAACAACACACATGTACAATACAGGTAATAATGGGTCATGAACTAATGGGGAACTAATCTGACCAATAACAAAATAATAGTAATTTAATCAGGTTGGCAAAGGGTAGGTTTCATCCGAGCCAAGGGTATATCACAGCTAGATTCACAAGGGGTACAATATCATGCTTTTTGTGACTCTCATAACACAATCAAGAGAGGAGGAGCTATGCTATGGTCAACAAGGATGAAGCAGCAAGAATAATGGAGACAAAATACCAATCAACTGCACTGTCCGATGCTGGTGTTCAGAAGAACACAGCATCCCTGAAGAAGTGAAAACCCAAGCCGATTAATGGCAGTCTCTGGTCTGTGAATGACCTAAATGGCTTTTTGAGAAAAGCACCAAAACACATTGAGAGTCTTTGTCAATAACATGGAAAGTAAAGTTGAGGCACCTGTGAGACTGCACAAACCTCCAAATAGCCCACCAACCCAACCCTTCAAAGGCTCCACATATGACAAAGTACCCACACTGTGCAATGGACTTCAAGCTATCAAAGAATGGAGTGACAACAAGACAATGTTAATCATTACAGACTGTTTAAGAAAAGGAAGCAAAGGTAAAATTCATCCCCAACAAGGTCTCATCTTCTACAAAGTACAAGAGACACCTAACTTAACTCAAACCATAAATGATTAAATTACGAGTTTTGAAGAGAGATCACGCTGCACTCAAAATTTAACATTGTTTCATTCTCCACAGATGCTGCCAGACCTGATAAGTTTCTCCAGTATTCTTTGCATTTGTTTCAGATTTCAATATTCACAGCATTTTGCTTTTCCTCAAACTCAAACTAATTTTCTGCCCTCACAGAATCAAATACAAGGAATCTTCACCATTCAAACTATAAATCTTATGAAATGTGCTTCCAAATATTTGCACCTCTTAACACTCCATCTGACAGTCAGAATCACAGCAGCAATTTGACAATTATAGCCTGAGGTTCTCAGTCACATGTAATGCTTTACATGAACTACCAGACGCCACAGGTGAATAGATATATTAAGTCTCCAGATAATTCACAGGGTATGGTCCTCAGACTTAGAGCACAATCAGTAGCTCATTGTTATGGGAACATGTAAAATACCATCCCACCTAACTGTGAATAACATGAAGGCAACCTGAGTAACACTGATATTAGTACTCGCATGCACTTGAGAGATCAATATTGCAATAAATATCATGAGTCTGGTCAAAGGCAGGGCATCAAACATCACAATTAATGACTGATCAATGCAGAGAATTAAAGATTGTTGGGATTACTTGCCGAAATGGATTAGATTAGATTACATTCTCTCCGTTCTCTACAGTGCGGAAACAGGCTCTTCGGCCTAACAAGTCCACACCAACCCTCTGAAGAGAAACCCATCCAGACCCATTTTCCCTCTAACTAATGTACCTAACACTATGGGCAATTTAGCATGGCCAATTCACCTGACCTGCACATCTTTGGATTAGTCACAGAGAAACTATACCAAAATGTGAAGTGTGACAAACAGAGCTTCATGAATGTAGTGAAGAGAGGGAGAATGAAGGATGATCTTATGAAGCAAATACCTCAGTGTTTAACGGAACATTGGCACCTGTTCATCATCTTGGGTCATTTATAAGGGTAGGGTTCGATGCCTCAAAATGCAAATCATTTTCAATTAGAAGCTTGAACTCACAAATTTGTGTGCACTACTTAGCACCCTTGCATGTTTTATTCAAATTCTGTTAATTCATAATGAACAATTGTTTAAAAAATGAAGATTGGATAAAGGGACCCTGGAAAATTAAAGAAATCGAGACAATTACTGATGTTAATCATTTTGTTTATTCCCCATTTTATTTCATTAATATACTGAAAATAATACTTTCTTCTGCTTCTTAAGAATGAGGATTCTCGACAATTAGAGTTAGTTCAATTTACTTTTCAACAAAATAATGAGATGCAAGGGAAATCACCCTAATAATCAAACAGAGAGCGAAGAGTGTCTTGTACATTGACTGTTAAGAAATAATGAAGTTGGTATGTTGTATGTACAACAAAACCACGTGAATTATCTTTTCAAAAGCTAATAACAGTGTTCTCATCAACTGAGGAGGGGGAATTAGATTCCCTCTTTTTACCTTGCTCTCTGTCAATAGCAAATAGCTATTTTTAATTCTATCCTAGTATGTAGATATTATACTTCCATTGAAATTTAACTTGATCAAAATGAATGAGTCAATGTACAAAATTGTCTTGAGTGGAGTTTTTTTTTAACTGAAGTTGAACTCCCCATAGCCTTACCAGATCATAGGGCTGCTCTCTCATTTGATAGAGAGGACTGGTGGTGGTCTAATCTGAGGGTCACCATGCCTCAAGCGAGGAGAGAGATTGCGAAGAAGGTTCCTTTTCGGTGACTGCAGCCAGTGCAGGAATTTAATGCATATTGTTGATATTACTCCTTATTGCTGGCCAGTCGTCGAACAAACTCAGCTAACTGACCCCTATTTGATTATCTACTACCATGAGAAAAATAATACAATGTGGCAACAAAAACACACAAAATGGAAAGAAGTTGAGAAAAAAGACACAGGTATGGTGTCTGGACAGACTGGGAGACAAAGACAGTCGAAGATAAAAGATTTGAATATCCTTTAGGCATTAGGTTTTACACCAGAACTGAATGTGAATTTGAGCAGTGAACTGAGTGTGAACTAGGGCAGTGTGGAGTAGGGCAGGGATCTCAGTAAGGAGTGAGACGGTATAGAGTGAGTCAGTGTGAAGTGGGGCAGGGAGCTCAGTGTGGAGTGGGGCAGGGAGCTCAGTGTGGAGTAGGGCAGGGAGCACAGTGTGGAGTGGGGCAGGGAGCTCAGTGTGGATAGGGCAGGGATCTCAGTAAGGAGTGAGACGGTATAGAGTGAGTCAGTGTGAAGTGGGACAGGGAGCTCAGTGCAGAGTGGGGCAATATGGAGTGGGGCAGGGAGGTCAGCGTGGGGTGAGGCAGTGTGGAATGGGGTAATCTGGAGTGAACCAGTGAACTCAGTGTGCAGTGAGAAAGTGAGGCAGGGAGCTCAGAATGGAGCATTGGGCAGTGAGCTCAGTGCAAATTGGGGCAGGGAGCTCAGTGTGGAGTGGGGCAGGAAACGCACTGCAGAATGGGGCAGGGAGCTCAGTGTGGAGTAGAGCAGGGAGCACAGTGTGGAGTGGGGCAGGGAGCTCAGTGTGGAGTGGGGCAGGGAACGCACTGCAGAATGGGGCAGGGAGCTCAGTGTGGAGTGGGGCAGGGAGCTCAGTGTGGAGTGGGGCAGGGAGCTCAGTGTGGTGGGGGCAGGGAGCTCAGTGCAGATTGGGGCAATATGGAGTGGGGCAGGGAGCTCAGTGCAGATAGAGACAATATGGAGTGGGGCAGGGAGGTCAGTGTGGGGTGAGGCAGTGTGGAATGGGGTAATCTGGAGTGAACCAGTGAACTCAGTGTGCAGTGAGGAAGTGAGGCAGGGAGCTCAGAATGGAATGGGACAGTGTAGCATTGGGCAGTGAGCTCAGTGCAGACAGGGGCAGGGAGCTCAGAATGGAGTGTGGCAGGGAGCTCTGTGTGGAGTATGGCAGGGAGCGCAGTGCAGTGTGGCAGGGAGCTCGGTGTGGAGTGGGGCAGGGAGCTCGGAGTGGAGTGGGGCAGGGAGCTCAGTGTGGAGTGGGGCAGGGAGCTCAGTGTGGATTGGGGTAGGGAGTTTAGTGTGGAGTGAGGCAGGGAGCTCAGTGTGGAGTAGGGCAGGGAGCTCAGTGCGAGGTGGGGCAGAAAACTCAGTGTGGTGTGGGGCAGGGAGCTCAGTGCAGAGTAAGGCAGGGAGATCAGTGTGGAGATTGACAGGGAGCTCAGTGTGAGGTGGGGCAGGGAGCTCAGTGTGTAGTAGGGCAGGGAGTTGTGCAGAGTGGGGTAGGGAGCTCTGCGTGGATCGGGGCAGGGAGCTCAGTGTGGATTGGAGCAGGGAGCTCAGTGTGGAGTAGGGCAGGGAGCTAAGTATGGAGTAGGGCAGGGAACTCAGTGTGAAGTGGGGCAGGGAGCTCAGTGCAGACTGTGAGAACTCTGTCCCTGTTCTTGAGTTTTGGAGAATGAGAAGTGATTTCATTGAAGCTTACAAAATCTTGAGAGGTCTGGATAGATTGGACATGGAAATGATGTTTGCACTGTTCGAAGAGACTACGATCCAAGGGCACAGCCTGAGTGAAGCGATGACTCCTTCAAACTGAGATGAGGAGGAATTTCTTCAGGCAGAGAGTGGTGGATTGTGAAATGTGTTTGTCTACATAGTTTCTTTATTGGGCAAGGGATCAGGCAGGGGTCAAGGCCAGAATGGAAGTGGTACACACAAAACAATCCAAATTTTTGGCAGCATCTGATGGCCACAATTGCAACCACAGCATAAGCAGTGGGCACCTATTGTCTAATACAGTTAGTACAAAATTAGCTCCACCCACCCGGAAATAAACGACTGTTCCTGGGAAGAGCTAACCAGCATTGTACATTGTGCCTTAAGATCGAGCCGGTGTTCTGCCTAAAAGTTTGTAAACAATCTTCTACACTTAGTATTAGTGGCATAGACGAATACCAGCAAAAAACAATTTGTGATGGTGAATCTACTCAGGACACTGCAAATCATAACTGATATTATAAGATGGTGACAGCTGTGAGGACTTTGCCAATGGTAAGAACGCCTAATGTCTCAGATTGGGGTGAGTATGGCCGTGAATAACAATGTTCAAAGGGCCCTGTTCGGTGCAGCAGTAGTCCCAAATCTATCCTACAACAGATTTGGAAGATTACTGAGCCATCACTGTGATAGTGGCTCCATGGAGCATGAATCTGCTGCATTCTCTCAGGATCAATTTATACTCTGAGGCTGCATTTTGGCAATACTCTGGCTGTTCCCAGTCAGCCAACCCAGCCCAAAATCATACCACCCTGCTGAGATAGTGCAGGTTGAGCCAGGTCTTATAGGCCCAGTGCAGCTGGAGGTTGCCCTCCAAGGCCATCTCAGTCTCTCCCTCACTGAAAGCTTTTCACCATCCATGCTGCAGCCAGTATAGGAACATTAGAACAAGTGAAGGAGCAAAGGAAGGAAGAAAAAAAGAGAATTAGTTGATGTTTGTGTGCAGTCTGACATGTGTAGACAGCACACACTGCTGATATGGTGCAAAGGTACATGGAAAGCATGTTTATGGATGTGGTGACAGTCAAGTAGATTGTTTTGTCCTGGATGGTGTCAAGTTTAATGAGTGTTGTTGAAGCTGCACTCATCCAGACAAGTGGGGAGTATTCCAGCACACACCTGACTTGAACTTTGTAGATGGTGAACAGGCTTTGGGAATCAGATGAGTTTTTAGCCTCTGACCTGCTTTTAGCCAGAGTATTTATGTAGTTAGTTCAATTCAGTTTCTGGGCAATGGTAACCCTACCATGATAATGATACTGAAGGATTCAGCAATGGTAATACCACTGATTTTTAAGGGGAGATGGTTAAATTCTCTCTTGTTAGAGATGGTCATTTATGTCACACAATTGCCAAGCAAGGTTACCTGATCCCTATTAGTCCAAGCCTGGATATTGTCTAGTGTTTGCTGCAGATGGAAATGGACTGCTGAAGTGTATGAGACGTAGTGAATGGAGCTGAACATTGTGTAATCATCAGCAAACTGTCCCTACTTCTTATGATGGAGGGAAGGTCATTAATGAAGCAATTGAAGCTGCTGGTTCTAAAATACAACTCTGAGGAACTCTTGCAGAGATGCCCAGTTATTAAGAGGATTATATTTGACAGAGCTGGCATCAGATGTTCATAAAATAACGTGGATGTAGTCAATGCCACCTTGCAGTGTGGGGAAGTCTGCCATCCCAACAGTGCCACATGCTCATTCCAGCCATTGGGATCTGGCAGGAGGGGATGAAATGGAGTTAGCTTGAGTGTCATAGAGACATATAGCATGCAAAAAGACCCTTTGGTCCAACCAGTCCATAATCCCAAAAGAAACTAATCTCACATTCTGCTCCTGGACCATATCCCTCCAAACCGTTCCTGGTGGTCTAAGTATCTTTTAAACGTAACTTTGCCCACATCCACCACTTTCTCAGGGAAATTCATTCACATACGAACCACACTCTGTATGAAAAAAAATGCCCTTTTTGTTTCTGTATAAAACCTCAGTGACCTACCTATACAATAATGTCTGCAAACCTTCATTTGTTGTAAATATTTCCAGCATCAGTCTGGAAGCAGCCAGGTTAGTGCCACAGCCAGAGGTAACTTAACATTACCTGAAGCTGCAGTTGTAACTAAAGGGAGTGATTGGTATCTGTAAGAGTATATTTAATGAAGTTTAGATACTGCATCCATTATTTCTCACTGATATTCAGGTAGGTGCATATGGTTTCCTGTTGAAAGCTCCTCTTTCCTGCACCCTATCTTCCAACAACTTCTCCTGCTCTGTGTGTCCTCTGCTTATTTTCCTAGTCATGCTGTATTTCAAAGGGAATGTTTATTACTATGCCTATATCTGGGAGAAACTGGTTTGCATAGAGCCATGAAGTCAGCAAAATGTCCTTCAGCAACCTCCATGCCACTCCCTCTAGAATGGACAACTTGAAAGAGTTATAGAAAGCATTGAACTATTGCGGAATGCAGCAAAACTAGGAGAAAATAATCAAATCAGCAAATTGATGATCACTTTAGTTCTGGCGGGGTTGGCAGGAAACCCTCCTGCTGCTGAACATATGTTCAGCTTTGTGATGTTAAGTAAATGCTTATCGAAAACACTAAGTTCCAAAATGGCAACCCAAGACATTGACCTGATACTGATTGCCATTTCACAATTTGTGTTAAAACAGGGATAACGCAGCCTGGTTATCTGAGGAGAAATGTTGCCACCAATCTGCCCCTGATATTGGAAAGAGGGGCTTTGTAGTGCTTTGTGGTGAAGGACAAACCTCAAAAAGATGAGGCACTTGTCCTGATAATAAGATAAGGTTATTGTAATACAGAAACTATATACAGGTTATACTAACCCTGGGAAAATTAACTGTTATTAACAAGAGATGGTAAGGCACATGAGTCTCCATGAACAGGCCAACCGTTGTCTGCCCAAACTGTCTGGTGCTGCACCACATGACTGTACTAAATATCAGAAAGGGCAGAGCTTCAGTTTAGCCCAAGTTAACCCTTTCATATCCTTTTTCCTTGTACAACAGCCTGCATTCCTCCAGTAAATATTACCTGTATCCACAACCATATGAACAACATAGCGATTAGTATAATTCATAGCAGAAAGATGTCCATCAACATCAAATGCTGTTTAGTTCTCCCACTGGCACCTGCACCACCCAAATAATGGGCACTATTAGTCCAATCTTATTTCAGAGACCTTTAATGCTGGCCAGTTAGATATCTGGAAAATCGTCTCCAAGACAGTTTTCTAATTTCAATTATTTCAGTTCATCCTTCATCAGAGTATTGTTATCCTGCTAGTTTATTATTGAATTAGAAGATGGCCACATGTTTACTGAGGATGGGTGAAAGGATCTTAATCCTTATAAATAGTTTTAGTGCAATTTTGACAATTACTCTTTATCCACTATTGTTAAACCGAATGACCCCAACATTATATTGGAATTAAAAACATTTGTCCAACAATTATTATTTCATGTGTCATAAGATTGCTTTCATTTTTCTTTCAAGAAGTAATTTTCCCCAAGAATATGGGAAGTACAAACTTAATGACTTAGCATATAGCTCTCTACCAAAAAAACATTGCTTATCTTCTCTTGCTATTTAATTCCAGATAAGTACCAAGCAATGTGTGACCTTCATAAATTGCAGTCTAATTAGTTCCTTCTCAAAATGTCAGTGCAAGAATGCCACAATGATACAAGTCTGTTAATTTAATGTAAACCAGCTCAATTTGAGTTATCTTAGTGATAGGAGATTGCAGTGTCGGATTATGAAACATTCTGTGTGCAGTTAGATAATGTTTGTTTTATGTTCATTTTTAGCTTTAAAGCTAAAGGGTTGCTGGAATTTACAAGTACAGCTGGTTTTAAAAAATCCCATTTGAGAATGCTGCAATATGACAGTCAAGCTACGTGGAATTTGCCTGTGAAACATCTTGGAACTACTTGCAATCCTGCAGTATCGTTGATACAACAGATACTCAAAGTTTGTGAGAAGATTTGTAGCTCGGGTGCTCATTGTTGTGGTTCTGTTCGCCGAGCTGGGAATTTGTGTCGCAGATGTTTCGTCCCCTGTCAAGGTGACACCCTCAGTGTTTGGGAGGCTCCTATGAAGCGCTTCTGCGATGTTTCCTCCGGCATTTATAGTGGTTTGAATCTGCTGCTTCCGGTTGTCAGTTCCAGCTGTCCGTTGCAGTGGTCGGTATATTGGGTCCAGATCGATGTGCTTATTGATTGAATCTGTGGATGAGTGCCATGCCTCTAGGAATTCCCTGGCTGTTCTCTGTTTGGCTTGTCCTATAATAGTAGTGTTGTCCCAGTTGAACTCATGTTGCTTGTCATCTGAGTGTGTGGCTACTAAGGATAGCTGGTCGTGTCGTTTCATGGCTAGTTGGTGTTCATGGATGCAGATCATTAGCTGTCTTCCTGTTTGTCCTATGTAGTGTTTTGTGCAGTCCTTACAATGTATTCGCCAAAAACGGATACCCGTGCAATTTCATCAACAGATGCCTAAGGGAAAGACAACGGAAGGAGGACATGCCGCAACCCAAAGGACTAGCCACACTACCATACATCAAGAGCATTTCTGAACTGACAGCCAGACTACTGCGACCACTAGGACTCATAACAGCACACAAACCAACAGCCACTCTCAGACAACAACTCACCAGAACGAAGGACCCGATACCCAACATGAGCAAAACCAATGTAGTGTAAAAAATCCCATGCAAGGACTGCACAAAACATTACATAGGACAAACAGGAAGACAGCTAACGATCCGCATCCATGAACACCAACTAGCCACGAAATGACATGACCAGCTATCCTTAGTAGCCACACACTCAGATGCCAAGCAACATGAGTTTGACTGGGACAACACTACTATTATAGAACAAGCCAAACAGAGAACAGTCAGGGAATTCCTAGAGGCATGGCACTCATCCACAGATTCAATCAATAAGCACATCGATCTGGACCCAATATACCGACCACTGTAGCGGACAGCTGGAACTGACAACCGGAAGCGGCAGAGACAAACCACTATAAATGCCGGAGGAAAGATCACAGAAGCGCTTCACAGGAGGCTCCCAAACACTGAGGATGTCACCTAGACAGGGGACGAAACATCTGCGACACAAATTCCCAGCTCGGCAAACAGAACCACAACAACAGATACTATTACTCTTGATTAAAGTGTGCCTGAAACCCTCCCAGACTAAAGGAGCGAGAAACACTAGATCACTCCTAAAATGTGATTAATTATATTGGTATCTTATGTTGCAATTTATTTTAGAAGGTTTGTTGTTAGAAATTCAATTTCTTCAATGAAATCAGCAAATTAATGTGTCATTTGCAGTGTAATATTTTGTTTGTTCCACAAAACAATGATGAACGGATTCATGAATGATTTATCTCATAGTCCATTGAGTCTGTTCAGGAAGTCACAAAAAGATTTGATTTGTTCTCCAGTGCTTCACTTCTGAGCTCAGAGTATGACATGCTCAACAATGTAAATACACAGAGGTCTGTCTGTGAAATGAACGTCCAGAGGAAGTTACAACATTTAAAATACATTTGGACAAGTACATGAAGAAGAAAGGTTTGGAAGGATATGGGCCTATTTAGTTTGGAATTATGGTTGGCATGAACAGTTGAGACTGAAGGGTCTGTTTCGGTGTTACATGCCTCTATAACTTTATGATCCTTTCAGAGTGTTTTATATGCCATCTAGAGACTAAATAATTGCTCTTTATTTAATGAACAGTGTTACAAAAATCTTAGCAGGGAGTATTTAATTTATTAAAATAATGACCATGAACATGCAGGAAGCAAAGGTCAGCTTTAGTTCAGGAAAATTAGCAGTTCAAACAAGAATGTCACCCCAATGTTACCCTCTCTTAAATCATGCGATGTTTTCATTTCTCATCATTAAATAATAGAACTGGAAGTTGATCTTATCCCCTCATCCAAGGTCCCAATTTCTAAAGTGAAACCTACAACCATAACTTTAAATTAGGTTAAATGATGGGAATGTACAAGTGAGTTTTTGATGAGAGACACTGTCAGCCCCACTCAAACTGCAACATTTTATTTGCTTTGAAAAATTATAGTTTTCGAAGCGTAGGATTTGCATCTTTAAGCTTTTAGTGAAACTGAAAAGGAATTTTAAATGGTGCACAGTTAGCAATTTGACAGATAGAGAAGCAAGAGCTGCGAATCTCCCTGCTGAACATCAAAGAAAACTGGAAACATTTCAAAGATGTTTTCAAACAGCAAAATTACTGTCAAACTGATGCAACTGTTACTATCACTGAGGCAAAATAGCTCCTGACAGCAGTGTCCAGTGACAGGTAACAGGCAGAGCTACAAGATATTTCCTTGGTGTGACAATCTGTTGCTTAAGAAAATTGGGAAATTATTGATGTGGTGTGTTGCATATTTAAGTTATTGGTCTTACTGGCATTTTTCCATTGTAACATTTTAAAATTATGTTCCACTAATTTCTGTTTCATTCTGATCGGTAATGGTCATAATGATTTGATATAAATATATAAAGTTCCAAATCTAATGTAAGCATGATTTAAAGCACCATTATTTAATTCTGTAAATAATCTTTATTCTTCACAAGCTTGCTTCAAATATACATTGGTTAGAAATTTAGGCATAATTTAAAGGACTACTGTTTTATTCTGCAGATTATATCTATTTCTTGCTGGTACAACTGCAACATTTAAGAGGCATTTGGATGGATATATGAATAGGAAGGGTTTGGAGGGATATGGGCTGGGTGCTGGCAGGCGGGACTAGATTAGGTTGGGATATCTGGTTGCATGGACGGGTTGGACTGAAGGGTGTATGACTCTAAGTCATAATTCAGGATCCAGAACTGTTGGATCTGCACTTCACACTCAATCTCGTAAACTGATTAAACAGCATGCACTTCTTTTCAAACTGATGGACAGCTGGTCTATCATGTAGACCCTTTATTCTGACAAAATTAGGTTTGAGAAATCTGCAAGAAATGCAGGGAAAATACTGACCTGGAAATTCCTCTGCAATGCCCCAAATTGATCAAAACAACAAGAGACCACTGCAAGTGTAAAGCACATCACATAATATACTTTTGTCTCCAGCGCCATCATTCTTCAGCAAGAACTCAAACAACCTCCTTTTGAGCACTTGAAGCATATCTGGACTCACTATATGTGCCAACTTGTTCTAAAGATCAAAGAACCTGTGCCAACAGAATAACCTCCTAATGTTTAGTTCTATCCAGGCCCCCTCTTACCTTTGAAATTCAACCAATTTATCATTAAGGATGCAACCTAATCCAAGTAAATCAGCTGACTCTTCAACTCAATGCTTTTCTGGAGTGAAACAACTCAGCTCTCTAAGCCTAACAAAGGAATTTTCAGTCAAACAACCCTCCAACTACATACATAACATAACCCTCCTCTGATCTTCAGTTGCAACCTCCACATGTCTCCTATTGGCTTGGAAAGCCAGGAACAAAATTCACTCCACTGTTTCCTGGAGCCTGACAAAATTCTGCAGCATCTGGATTAGTGGTGCTGGAAGAGCACAGCAGTTCAGGCAGCATCCAAGTAGCCAGGTTATTAACTGTTTGATGTTAGGAATCTCATCCATTGAAAAGATCCTGCTGTGGAGCCACTGCCAATCAGTCCCAGCAGGACGTCTGGGTGCTATGGCCATGTTGATGACTACATCAGACCTAGAGTTCTCAAAAGGTAAAGGTAAAACCTGGATATGACACAAACTGGTCTGAGTCAACTTACATTCCTAAAAATGGATGAAAAGCACTATGGAGGCCACCAGGACACCAAAGAAATGTGTTTGGAATAACCAGCACAAATCAGACACGTGATGGTGAGGCATGTGGTGGTTGGTGATGGCAGAGACTTGTTTCTGCAAGTGTGATTTTTAACAGCAGCATGGACTTCCATGGGTACCATCATGCCCAGAGGGTCCTTATACCCAGCCTGCAGTTGGGCTACTAACCTTCATTGGGGGGCAGTTTCACCACATGGTGGAAGGATTGCTCAGCACAGACAGAACACCAAGTGAGGCATCAAGAGACCCTTAACTAGAAAATAAAGCAAGGAAACAGACTCTTCAGTCCAACACGTCCATGCCAACCAGATATCCTAAATAAATCTAGTCCCATACACCAGCATTTGGCTCATATCTCTCTAAGGTCTTCCTATTCATATTCTTATCTAGATGCCTTTTACATGTTGTAATTGTACCAATCTCCACTACTTGCTCTGGCAGCTCATTCCATACACTCACCACCCTCTGCATGAAAAAGGTGACCCTTAGGTCCCTTTTATATCTTTCCTCTCTCGCCTTAAATCTATGCCCTCTAGTTATGGACTCCCCCCATCAAGGGATAAGACTCTGGCTATTCACCCTATAAGTCACTATAATGTCTCCCCTCAGTCCCTGAACCTCCAGGGAAAACAGCCCCAGCCTATTCTACCTCTTCCTATAGCTCAAACATTCCAACACTGGCAACATTCTTGTAAATCTTTCCTAAACCCCTTCAAGTTTCACAACATCCTTCCTACAGCAGGGAGACCAGAACTGAAAGCAGTATTCCAAAAGTGGCATAATCAATGCCCTAAACAGCTGCAACATGATCTCCCAAATCTAATACTCAATGCACTGATACCATCACTATCCTGTATACCTATGACTCCACTTTCAAGGAACTAAGAACCTGCACTCCAAGGTCTCTTGATTCTGTAACACACCCCAGGACCTTACCATTAAGGACCTGTCTTTAGTTACCCACTTAAGAGCTTCAATTGGTTATCCTTCACTTTCCCCATCAGTGACCAAGTACCACTGCACCAGAAGGTTCCAAATGAGGCCTCAAGGCCTTGTATAGGACATAACAGTTTTTATTTTATACTTAAGTATCCTAGTAATGCAAACTAAATTTTCTTAGCACTAGTCTTGCATCAGTGATCTTGTTCTGTAACATCTAGGTCATATTGCTGCACAATGGACTTTAGTTAGGGACCCAGCAGAGGGCAGATGTGCTTGATACTAACCCGATCCTTCTCACAATGCTACATTAATCCATAACAAATATCATCTGCCAGGTATAGGCCCATTCCCCTAGTAGATCCAATAGTAATGGTTTTTTTTCATCCAAGGTCTATTATAAGTCTTCATGGCAGCCGCAAGTATTTCCCTAATACAGTGACCCTGATTTCCAAATCTTCATAATTTTGAATGTAATCCCATATATAGGTGTAATTTTAAAAGTCTGACATAAGCATGTTGCCTGCACTTAAGAATGGCTATTTTACACTGTCCTGCAATGCACTTTGGCTTGTGTACAAATCAACTTAGGAGGGGACTCAAGAATAGAAACCGCGTTAGCAACTCAGGGACTACCTGTGGTGTTCAACTGGTAAATTAAGATTAGAAAGTGAGAAGCAGTATTGATAGTGAAGACCTATTGGACTTAAACAACCTTTTCACGTGAGTTCCAAACTCAGCTCAAATAAAGTCATATGAATCATATGACTAGCTTCCCAAGTTCATTCATAAAAGTTGTAATCGACTTCATCTTCACTGAGTATAGCATTAGTTACCTAAATAATAATAAGACACCTCAGTGGATAGTATCATGCTGTTAGTTTAGATCTACAGCTTGACTGTGACCCAGCCCTGGAAGAGCACAGCAGCCACCAACTAAAAACCTGTCAGGCAGTTTAAATTGCCACTGCAAATTGTAACAGTTCATTCCAATGCCTTCCCATAAATTGCAATATTAAGCCCAGAGCTCTCGTGGTGTAGTTGTAGTATTCATACCCTTGTATCAAGAAACTGGGGTTCAAATTCCAGCTATAAAACATCAAAACAGTTGATTAAAATTTCTGCAACATTAACCCTTTTTGTTTGAACCAGAGAATAGTATAATACCAGAAGAAACTTCCTACCTTAAATATGCAGATTAGGCTCTGTTATCTCTGTTATATCAAGTACATTAATTTAAATTATATAGGTACAAATGAAAGAGATAAATCAGCTTCTTGTTTTTATTATTATGGACTGCAAGCAAGTACACATTTGTATAAATGTTTAAATGTATAAGTACCAGTATGTGAACAACTGACCAGACCAGGTATTCTGTCAGCACAAAATATCAATGAATTATAGAAAGCCACACTTCAGGTGGACAATGCCAAGTAACCTATTCTGAACAAACAATGTTGCTGTACTCTGCTCAGATCTCATGTCTTGAGCATCTGTGACTAGGTCAAACTGGTATTGGGAGCCAAGGTAAATTGAAGCAGGAGTGAGGTCATGTTGTTTGGACACTGGACTGAGTGATACTTTACCCCCTTCACTATTAGGTTAGATTAACAGAAGGTGCTGGATGTATGGTTCAGAAGGCCCAGAGCATGCACTAAAAACAGGGAGGATCTGATTGCTAGGGCGAGGCAGAAACTGGCATGAGACAGCATACCACTCCCTCTAAAAAGCTGGACATCAGATGTGAGGTTCTCGGTGTTGCTGTGCATGGTACAGGTATGACCCATTCCCTGAACCTGCATCACATTGGTCACCTTAACAATCTTCTACTTCACCTGGAGATCAATAATAGACTGTGTCTGCAGGGACACCATGTATCAATCTCTAGATGGAGTGAGGTGGAGTGGAGATGGTATAGGACATACCCAACATCTCCTTCATCCTGATGGCCCTGTTTGTGTGTGGCTTCATCAAGCTGTGTGTGTAACCTTGATACAAAAATACCAAGTGTCATTCTGTGCTGAGGTTCTACCTATTCCTGGTGTTGCACAGAATGCTCCAAGTGTTTGGACTGTACCATATTATATGTCCCTCACGGAAAATGAAAACATGTTTTCAATCGGTGGTCGGCACATAACACCCTTGAGACCCTGATGTTAAAGTTTGTTCCCATCAGATGTTCTCTGAGCAGAATATTAAAGTCATTTAGCAGAATGCCTCATCATCAGAACGTTCTAACTAACACCAAGTAGAAGCTTGGCTGGTGATGAAAGTCAAAACTTTCAGCGTGCCTGGATTCAATGTGTCACCACACACTCCCTTCGAGGTGGCTGCAATGGTGAAGAGACTGTCCCACATCTCTTTCTGGAATGTGCCTTTGCAAAGAAGGTGAGAGATTTGACTTTTGTTGTACAAATCCATGCTGCAGGACTCTGTGGTCTATGGGCTGTTCCCTATGATGCACATTGAAATAAAGATAATTTTGCCTTGGAAGACCAACAATTCAGTGAATGGTGCTCTTTGCTTTGCCTGAATCATGTTTCTTTTCCAATGTTAAAGAGTTATCCTCAACTGAGGGTTCCAGACTGGCACATTCCAAGACCCAAGACTGTTTGTTGAGGGATGCACTAAAGCTTGGGCAGCCGTTGCTACAGCACAGTGGAAAAAGGTTGCTTTCGGAAATCTTTCTATCATGGTAGACAAAGGGCTAACTTATACTAACTCATGCTAACACCCCTTGGCTTGTATTGTGATTTAATCAGTTTCTCAATGTATTCAGTAATTGTTCTAGTTTTGCATTTGGTTTGAGACACCTAAGTATGCAAAATGCTCAAATAAGAAATGTGATTTCTTTGTATTTTATTTATATCTGATTTGAATTATTTTGTAATGTACTTCTCAATGTTAGCGGGTTTTGAGAAGATTTGTAGCTCAGGTTGAGATTCTGGATGTAAGTTTACTCGCTGACCTGGAAGGTTCATTTTCAGATGTTTCGTCACCAAACTAGGTAACATCTTCAGTGATGCTCCAGATGAAGCACAGGTGGCATGGCCCGCTGTCTATTTATGTGTTTAGGTTTCCTTGGGCTGGTGATGCAATTTCCTGTGGTGATGTCATTTCCTGTTCTTTTTCTCAGAGGGTTGTAAATGCGATCCAAGTCAATGTGTTTATTGATAGAGTTCCAGTTGGAATGCCATGCTTCTAGGAATTCTCGTACATGTCTCTGTTTGGCTTGTCCTCAGATGGATGTGTTGTCCCAGTAGAAGTGGTGTCCTTCCAATCTGAATACAAAGATACTAGTGAGAGTGGTTCATGTCTTTTTGTGGCTAATTGATGTGACCCACTCTCATTAGTATCCTTACAAACAGATGTGGGAGGACACCACTTCAACTGGGACAACATATCCATCCTAGGACAAGCCAAGCAGAGACACATATGAGAATTCCTAGAAACATGGCATTCCAACCGGAATTCTATCAACAAATACATTAACTTGGATCCCATTTACCACCCTTGAGAAAAAGAACAAGAAATGACATCACCACTGGAAATGATTTCACCGTAGGAAATGGCATCACAACCCAAGAAAACCTCAACACATAAATAGAAAGTGGGCCATGCCACCAGCGCTTCATCCGGAAGCTCACTCATGATGTTACCTAGTATGGTGATGAAATGTCTGAAAATGAACCTTCCAGCTCAGCGAACAAACCTACATCAGAACATACAGATATTTTATGAATAAAGCACAATTTGCAAATCTGTTCTGAAATTATTTTATATGTAGGTGAATTTTCCAATTCATGAGCAATCGGTAACCAGGGTGTAAATTGTGCTCGTTTAGAACAGTTCGCTCTGACTTTTAACCAATTTGTCAAACAAAACCTCTGGCAGGAACTGATGCAATTAGTCAATGTTTTAAAAATCACTTTTAAAGTTTATGAAAACGGGGTTATTATTGTAATAACATTGTTTTTTCAGTATCAATTAATTGCCTGTAAGGAACCCCATTTTAAATGGCTGAACATTTCTTTTTAAATAAAACAGAAGCATTTTCTCGTTTCTTAAGGGATCTTAATTATTTTTTAAAAGCTTTAAATAGTGTTCATCAATGTCGTTGCACCTAAAAGATAAGTAATGAGTGCAGTTAGCAGAAATCTGCAACGCTGATTAATTTGAAGTGAGACAGTGGTCAGCTCCGCGGACAATGTCAGCTTCCAGATGTAATGTTTGCAAACCAGCAAAAAAAAGGTTGCAGATACTGGATTTGCACTGAACTTGATTTGCACTTAAAATTCCATGATGTTTTGAGCTGGTTAAGGCAATTCTGAATAGATTACCCTGAAAAATCAGCACTTTTGCATGGAAACTATCTCATGGTATTTACGAGTCTAATGCTGCTGTCGATGCCAGTATCACACCACAAATTTTGTTCTCATGAGGTTGTGATCATTGGATTTAGAGGAGCTTAAAATAGCTTCCAAGATTAACTCTTTCAAAACTATTACAGATAGTTCTCCTATAACGCGCATTTATTAAATGCAATTTGATGGTAACGCGATTTATGAATTACGGACCTTTTTTAATAAAGCCAACTCCCACTCACTGTTACATGATTCCATTCTTGGCGCAAGCAAAACCCAGCCTCAGGTTCCTCTGTCTGCAAAATGCAAAGTTAATGTGTTCAGCTAAAATAGGATGACAATCGGCTCTGAAAACCTTGAAACTTAGCCTGAAACTGGGAATTGTGGTCTATATTTAGAAGGAATTTTATTTCAAACCCGGGGGGAGAATCTTGAAGAGGATTGGACTTCCACATCAGCACTATATGGCTCATGCTCTCTCTGGTGAAGTGCTTCATGAAAGGTGCAGTGTTGTTGTCAGTGATTTTAGTGTTAAAGTGTTAAATTTACTGTACTATTTCACTGAAATATACGATTTAAAGATTTACTTAGACTGAGCTATCATTTGTGTGAGACTTCACAGTGGCTCAGTAGTTAGTACTGCTGCCTCACAGCACCAGGGACCTGGGTTTGATTCCAGTCTCGGGCGACCTGTATGTGTGGAGTTTGCACATTCACCCCGTGTCTGCGTGGGTTTCGTCCGGGTGCTCTAGTTTCCTCCCAACCATCCAAAGATGTGCAGGTTAGGTGAATTGGCCATGCTAAATTACCCATAGTGTTTGGGGTTGAGTGCATTAATCGGGGTAAATATAGGTTGGGGAGATGAATCTGAGTGGGTTACTCTTCGGAGGGTCAGTGTAGACTTGTTGGGTCGAAGGGCCTGATTCCACACTGTAGGGATTCTATGATTTTTGTTTTGATATTTACTCATATTTTTGGTGGTTTGCCCTTGTTTTTCCCATTGGTGCTTTTATTTATATTGTGTGATTTTCTATGACACAGTGTCATACAAGAACTACTTGTACCTTATACAACAAAGTGGTGAGTGGGGATCATTTTGAGTGAGAGTTGTGGTGACCCAAGTGGTGTGAGTGAGTCTGGAGGGGATTAGTGAGGAACTGACCAATATTTTGGGTGGCATGGGTATTGAGGAGCTAACCACTACTGGTGGTGTGAAGGAAGACAATGACCTGTATTGGGGGTAAAGGAAATAAGGTGAGTATTGTCAGTAGTTGATAGAGCTGGGGGGGCTTGATTCGTCTTGAACATAATCAGGAAATGAGGGGAGAGACTGAGCATTGCGATTGGTGAAGGGTGAGTGTTGACAGGCATGAGGGAAGTGAGTGAGTATCTCGAGGGGTGAGGGAGGGGGTGGATATTATCGGGGACGAGCATTTTCAGAGGGTGAGGTAGGAGGTGAACATGGCTGCAGTGTTGAGGGTGACAAGTCTGTTTTTTAAAAAAAGTGTAAATCAATGAACTGAAGATTAAATGGTATAAAAGAGGAGGTAGCTTGACTCAAATCTTAGTTGCCACTTGACCTCCTGATTCTATTAATTGTTGGACACCCTCTTGTTCCAAACAGTGCAGAGGCTCTAGGTATATGAACAGTTTACATCACAGAGAGCAGCAGTATGTACCACTGCTGTACCACTGACAGGAAGGACTGGACCATAGTCACAGGTGAGGTGCCGGAAGACTGGAGTTGGCTAACATGGTGCCACTGTTTAAGAAGGGTGGTAAGGACAAGCCAGGGAACTATAGACCAGTGAGCCTGACGTCGGTGGTGGGCAAGTTGATGGAGGGAATCCTGAGGGACAGGATGTATGTGTATTTGGAAAGGCAAGGACTGATTTGGGATAGTCCGAATGGCTTTGTGCATGGGTAATCATGTCTCACAAACTTGATTGAGTTTTTTGAAGAAGTAACAAAGAGGATTGATGAGGGTAGAGCAGTAGATGTGATCTATATGGACTTCAGGAAAGTGTTTGACAAGATTGATTAGCAAGGTTAGATCTCACGGAATAGAGGGAGAACTAGCCTTTTGGATACAGAACTAGCTCAAAGGTAGAAGACAGAGAGTGGTGGTGGAGGGTTGTTTTTCAGACTGGAGGCCTGTGACTAGTGGAGTGCCACAAGGATCGGTGCTGGGCCCTCTACTTTTTGTCATTTACATAAATGATTTGGATGCGAACATAAGAGGAACAGTTTGTAAGTTTGCAGATGACACCAAAATTGGAGGTGTAGTGGACAGCGAAGAGGGTTACCTCAGATTACAACAGGATCTTGACCAGATGGGCCAATGGGCTGAGAAGTGGCAAATGGAGCTTAATTCAGATAAATGTGAGGTGCTTCATTTTGGGACAGCAAATCTTAGCAGGACTTATACACTTAATGGCAAGGTCCTCAGGAGTGTTGCTGAACAAAAAGACATTGGAGTGCAGGTTCACAGCTCCTTGAAAGTGGAGTCGCAGGTAGATAGGATAGTGAAGAATGCGTTTGGTATGCTTTCCTTTATTGGTCAGAGTACTGAGTACAGGAGTTGGGAGGTCATGTTGTGGCTGTACAGGGCATTAGTTAGGCAACTGTTGGAATATTGTGTGCAATTCTAGTCTCCTTCCTATTGGAAGAATGTTGTAAAACTTGAAAGGGTTCAGAAAAGATTTACAGGATGTTACCAGGGTTGGAGGATTTGAGCTATAGGGAGAGGCTTAACAGGCTGGGGCTGTTTTCCCTGGAGTGTCGGAGGCTGAGGGGTGACCTTCTAGAGGTTTACAAAATTATGAGGGGCGTAGATTGAATAAATAGGCAAAGTCTTTACCCTGGGATCGGACAGTCCAGAACTAGAGGGCATAGGTTTAGGGTGAGAGGGGAAAGATATAAAAGAGACCTATGGGGCAATGTTTTCACACTGAGAGTGGTACGTGTATGGAATGAGCTGCCAGAGGAAGAGGCAGAGACTAGTACAATTGCAACATTTAAGAGGCATGTGGATGGGTATTTGAATAGAGAGGGTTTGGAGGGATATGGGCCGGGTGCTGGCAAGTGGGACTCGATTGAGTTGGGATATCTGGCCGGCATGGATGGGTTGAACCGAAGGGTCTGTTTCCATGCTGTACATCTCTATGATCTATGATCTATATGCACTACCTTTATAAACTCCTTTGAATGGCAGGATCTTCCCTTTAGGTAATAGCTTCCTGCCACCTAGTGTCCCACTCCTACCCCAGCAGCCAGCCAGCACCTCTCATCCCCTACTGAGCCGGAGCCTTGATAAGGCTTGTTCAGCTAATGACTGAACTTCCTCCTCCTGACCTTTCCCTCACCCAAGATCCTGACAGCCCTCTTCCAATACCCATCACACACATTCCCTCAGCCCCCTAGAACCCAACATTTCCCTCCAGAGGACCTGAAAAGTCCCTATTTCCCCCGGAGACTTGCAACACCTCCTCGATATCCCCAGAACCAAATACCAACCCGTCCTGAACCAGCAACACACCCGAGAGCCTTCCTCCACCTTCCCTCTCAACCTCTGGAATCAACAACCACTTCCTCTGTCCCCTGAACTTCACATCCACCATTCCCCTCCCTCATCCAGACCCACTCTCTGCACCAGCACAGACTTCTCACAAATTCTAACATGTCCTAAGCATTTAATCACATTCGTGACACGATTCTCACCTTGTGTCCTCACTCCCCAACTGACCTACTGCCACCCTGCCTACTTGGTACTTTGCCACCGTAAACACCTAGCACATTACCACCATGCTCACCCTCTACCCTGGCACCCACCCACATGGCATATCATTGAATTGGCACATTATCTGCCTGTTACCCCACCTACCTGACATATTTGTACTTTCCCACTTAGCACCAACATTCATCCTAAGATGAGTGCATATGCAACAACTCTGATGTGCTGCACATGGCCATTGGCTTCTGCACACATTTCAGGAAATGAGCCACCAATAAGAAAATTAGAAGGAACACTGCCTGGTACACCAACTCTGGCACTTATAAAGAACATAAAGTTGGCTCAGTTCCAGAGGACTATCGGGCAGATCTCTCAAAACAGAGACAGAGAGATACATGTGCTATGTTTATCCTTTCCCAGAAGCTGCCAAAGTGCCTATCTGTGGTGCTGGACATTTACGTCACAGAAAATGGTAAGTACTGCCACTGAAAAGGGGCTGTAGTTTGCCTTGCCCTGATTACCCAGCATTACAATGATGGAGTCAGATTAAAGATTTCCACTATATTTAGAGTCAAAGCATCATTGAGATGTACAGCATAGAAACAGACCCTTTGGTCCAAGTTATCCATGCTGACCAGATATCCTAAATTAATCTCATCCTATTTGTAAGCACTTGGCCCATATTCCTCTAAACCCTTCCTAATCATATACCCATCCAAATGTCTTTTCAAATGTTGTAATTGTACCAGCCTCCACCACTTCCTCTGGCAGCTTATTCCATACACACACCACCCTATGCATGAAAACCTTTCCCCCTAGATACCTTCTAAATCTTTTCCCTCTCGCCCCGAAACCCATGCCGTCTAGTTTCGGACTCCCCCACCTTAGGGAAGAGACTTTGTCTATTTTTCTATCTATGCCCCTCATGATTTTATAAACCATTATAAGGTCACCTCTCAGCTTCCAACGCTTCAGGGAAAACAGCGCCAGCCTACTCAGCCTCTTCCTATAGCTCAAGCTATCCAACCCTGGCAACATCCTTGTAAATCTATTTTTGAACCCTTACAAGTTTCACAACAACCTTCCAATAGGAAGGAGACCAGAATTGCACACAATATTCCAAAAGTTCTGTAGAATCTCTGATTGGAAGACTCCATCAAAACTCCAAAGGTTCTTTTTAGTGTAAAAAAGTAAGAATGGAATGGCAAACTGACTATGAGAAAGGGAAAACACAATGGATAAGGTGTTAGAGAATGCTTCAACTCTTTCTCATGATAACGGTTTAAAAGAAAATACAAAATCTGGTGCAGGTGGTAACTCTGCTCTCTTGATTATCACTTTCTGGTCACACATCAATCATTATCTGCATGATTCTTGCTTGATTGTTTCATCTATTTGGAATGAATGCAAAATGCAGACAGAAACATTATTGTAAAAGAAGCAAAACATATCATAAACAGGAACACTACCAAACTAAAGACTTCAGTATTTTGACGCATCCTACTTCACAGGGCGGCAACTTACAGAATTTGTGAAAGTATAGTTGATGAACTATAATCACAATAGCCTTTCAAAAGGTGAAAGTACATAACTGAAGTACTTCTGTTTATTGGCATGAATCATGAATGAAAATATGGTCCACTTCCTGTGACTGTTATCTAGAATAACAGTAGTATTCTCAGAATATTTCCCCAATTCATCTCCAAGATTTAATGCTAATTAGTAACAAGTGATTGTCATTTTCTCACACATTGCTGGATTTATTGGAAAATTAGATTAAGATCAAAGTGCCTATCTGTGGTGCTGGACATTTACGTCACAGAAAATGGTAAGTACTGCCACAGAAAAGGGGCTGTATTTTGCCTTGCCCTGATTACCCAGCATTACAATGATGGAGTCAGATTAAAGATATACACTACATTTTGAATCAAAGCATCATTGAGATGTACAGCATAGAAACAGACCCTTTGGTCCAAGTTATCCATGCTGACCAGATATCCTAAATTAATCTCGTCCTATTTGTAAGCAAATAATACACATAAAGTCATAACAGACATTAAAGACCAAAAGCTTCCTTTCTTTTTGTCTGAGTTTGATTCAAACATCGAAGTGAGAATTCGAAGAACAATGTAATAACCCCACTGTGACCAAAAGTGGGATTAAAAAAATGAACTTTTTAAAATTCACTCTTGTGATGTGGGCATCACTGGTTGGGACAGTATGTAATGTCCACTCCTAATTGCACATGAGAAGGTGGTGATGATCTGCCTTTTTGAACTGCTGTAGTTCATGTGTTGTAAGTCAACTCACAATGCCATTAGGGAGGGAATTCCAGGACTCTGATCCAACAACATTGAAGGATTGGCGATATATTTTCAAGTTAGTCTGGTGTGTGGCTTGGAGGAGAACTTGCGGTGGTAGTATTCCCATGTATCTGCTGCCCTTGTCCTTCACATGGAAGTGGTCATGGAATTGAAAGGTGTTGAACAAGGAGCCTTGGAGAATTTCTGCAGTGCATCATCTAGATGATACACACTGCTGCTACTGCGCCAATGGTGAAAATGAGAGATTTATACTTTTGTGAATGAGCAGCAACAGGCTTAATATGGAACCTCCAACAGTAGGTGGTGATGTTAAGGGAGAGCACTGAGCAGAGTACTGGAGCAGTTGTGTCAGGACCTCCAGTACCAGATTCCACTGAGTTAGTCAGCTGTGGATCTCATTCTAATCTTAGTTCAAAAATGGACAAAGGATCTAAGCTCCAGATATGAGCTAAGTGTGACTGTACTTGACATCAAGGCAGCATTCAACCAGCATCAAAAAATCCTGGCAAAACTGGAGCTAATGAGAATCAGGGACATAACTCCCCAATGGATGGAGTTGTACCTAGCACAAAGGAAGATGATACGTAATTGTTGAAGCTCAATAGATTCGACTTCATAATTCACAACATGCAGTATGGTGTCCTCGGTCCAACTATCTTTAGCTGCTTCATAATGGCTTTCTTTCATCATAAGTTCAGAGGTGGAGATTTTCAATGATGTTTGCACAATGTTCAGTACCATTTGTGATGCTTTCGATATTGAAGCAATCAGTGTCCATATGCAGCATGACCTGGGCAATATCCAAGCTTGGATAATATGTGGCAAGGAACAGTCATGCAACACAACTACCAGGCATTGACATTCTACAACAGAGAATCTAAATATTACCCCTTGAGATTCAAATGTAATGTCCTCACTGAATCCCCCTCTATCAATATCCTGGGGGATGTAATTGAACTGCAGCTGAACTGGACCAGTCATATAAATAATGTGGCTACAAGAACAGATCAGAGGCTGGGAATACTGTAGCAAGTATTTCATCTCCTAACCATTCATTCACAAATCAGGAGTGTGATGCTATCCACATGCCTGGATGGGTCCAACCACACACAAAAACGCTACACTATCCAAGAGAAAGCTATCTTCTTGACTGACACCCCATCCACCACCTGCAACATTCACTGCCTTTATCACTGACACACGGTGATAACAGTGAGTACCATCTACAGGATGTCCTGTAAAAACTCACAAAGGTTCTCTTGAGAGCAATTTCCAAACACACGACATCTACCAGCTAGAATTCCCTTCCAAGTCGCAGATAGAAATATTTCTTCACTCTCACTGGGTTATAATCCTGGAACTCCCTCCCTGACAGCATTGAGCATCCAACAAATGCAGCAATATGAGAAGGCAGTTCACCTCCACCTTCTCTGGGGTAATTATGGATGGGCAATAAATACCTGTCCGAGTCAGGGATGCCCACACCCCTTGAATGCATTAAAAAAATCTGTTGTCCTTTGTTTTAGCAAGGCTTTGCTGAGGATTGAATAGCTTTTTTCTCTAAACATGCCAAGCTCATGCAAATGTGATGAGCATGATTGCAAAGATTTGTTTCAAACAACTGGCCTCTGACAGTACAGTTGTTGCACCCTCCATTCTGACGGAAGCTTTGATGAATCAGTCTTAAAGCTTTGAGATCTCTTTCTTGCAGAATTGAAGATCTCTTTCTGATTCCACAATTTTTGATATCTCAGATTTTGTGACCACTTTACTGGCTGTAGACACGTCTGAAGCTTCATTATTGAACTAGCAGAAGGTTAATTGCTTGCTTCTACATCTCCTGGGCAAGTCCTGAGTATGGGCTGAATCTGGCATGGTTAGTAAGTTTGACAACAACATCAAAATTGGTGGCACAGTAGACAGTGAAGAAGGTTTCCTAAGATTACAAAGGGATCTTGATCAAATCGGTCAATGGGCTGAAAAATGGCAGCTGGAGTTCAATCTGGAGTATGCATTTTGGTACAACAAACAGGTGCAGGACTTATACAATTAATGGTAGGCCTTGAGCAGTGTTGAAGAACAGAAGGAGTTCAGGGGTCAAGTACATAATTCTTTGAAATTTGTGTCACATTTGGACAGGGTGGTTAAAAAGACATTTAGTATGCTTGTCTTCATTACTCAGTCCTTTGAGTACAGTCTGTTTTGATATAACACGATAGTTCCATTCCCATGCGATCCTGCGATATAAGAAAATCATGTAATAGCAGCACCATTTAAACCAATAGGACTGGAATCATGTTATAGCCAATACAGGCAAGGAAAGCTCACGTTATACGAATGATGGTCTAAATTCTTCATTCGCGTTATAGCCAATTTGTGTGGAAGAAATGCACATTATAGTAGAACTGACAATATAGGAATTGGGAAATCATGTTGAGGTTGTACAGGACATTGGTGAGGCCTTTTCTGGAGTATTATTCCCTTTTCTGGTCATCCAGTTATAGGAAGGAGATTATCCATCTAGAGAGGGTTCAGAAGAAATTTTTCAGGACGTTGCTGGGTATGGAAGGTTTGAGTTATAAAGAAAGTCTGGATAGAATGGGATGTTTTTCCACTGGAGCATCGGAGGTTAAGAGATTACCTTATAGAGGTTTATAAAATCATGAGGAGTATAGATATGGTTAATGGCAGGTATCTTTTCCCTCGGATGGAGGGTTTCAAAAGTAGGGGGCACATTTTTAAGATGAGAGGGGAAAGATTTAAAAAAGATATGAGGGTCAAATTGTTTTACACAGAGACTGTTCACTTGTGGAATTAACCTCCTGAGGAAGTGGTTGAAGTAAACACAATCACAATGTTTAAAAGACACTTAGACAAGTAAATGAATAGGTAACATTTGGAGGGATGTGGCCCAGTAGTAGGCAAATTAGACTAGTTTAGTTTGGGATTATGTTTGGTGTGTATGGGTTGGACTGCAGGGTCTATTTCTGTGCTGCATGGCTTTATGACTCTGTGCTTTGGTCCAGTCTGAGTTATGTCAAGATTTTGTCTGGAGGGTTTCAGCCACAAGACCTAGTGAGTTTCTTCACCATACCTTACCATATGTGCCACATTAATTACCTATCCTACCCATGTGGCAGCCATCACAACACATTAGGGAATCATATTACCATGCATTCTAAGCTGCCCTGCTCATTCGTATATAGATGCTCAACATATTGATGAAGGGGAAGATGGCTTCATGATTCTCCTGAAGGTCCTGGTCAAGGGGGTGATGCAGAAGAGGGGTGCTCTGTTTCTGGAGGATCGGCAGAGGAGGCCATGCCACCAGGTGCTGTTCAGTGCCACCCTGTTCAGTGTCATATCGATGGTATAGAGGAAGGGCCAGTAATGGCATAACAAGGTCAATCAAATTCTCTGCTCTATCTCTGCTACTAGACCCATCTCCCACAAAACCTTATTCTCTGCTCTCACCAGTAACAACTTCCCTCAATCACTGTCGTACCTCACCCCTGCATGCCCACTGGGCAATGTGCGCCTACACTACTCATCTTGAATTGCCCCTGCACTGCCTCCCCACTCTCTCGGAGCATCTGTGCATTTTGCCTTCTTGCACTAGCACGAACAGCTGTGCCTCCCACTTTCACCTCATTCAATCTCTCCATTTCTCTCATTACAGGTTGGAGCATCCCACAATAGGTCAAGAAGGGCTTGGACAAATAGATTCCTCAGTCTCTAGAAAGATAGAGACACCTGACTCAAAGAGGAGAAAACCAGACTACTCCACTGGGGATGTCCTGCGAACTAAGTAAGAATAACTTGTCATTCCCCTGCAACGCTCACAATCATGTCGCTGTCATTCCCATGCATTGCATACCACTTCTAACCACTCAGCAAGACCAGCTTCTCTCTTTCTTTGGTTTTGCAGGTATACTCACAGGGTCCACCACCTCTGTGCAGAAATGCTTGGCACACCTCCTGGAGCTCTGAGGATGACAGTAATGTGGCCTCAGAAACAGTAGTAGTATGGCTGCCTCCTGACTCTTGCACCAGCTCAGATACTTACACCAATGGCTCAATATGACTCAGGTCCAGCTCCCCTAGGGACTGGTGAAAAGGTGCACACAACTGTCACTTTGTCAACCCAGCCAGTGGTCCTGAGGACTGAGGCATGGGGAACCTGCTACATACATCAGGGAGGTAAAAACAATGACTGCAGATGCTGGAAACCAGATTCTGGATTAATGGAAGAGCACAGCAGTTCAGGCAGCATCCAAGGAGCAGCGAAATCGACGTTTGGGGCAAAAGCCCTTCATCAGGAATACATCAGGTACCCCTTCCTCACAATGGCATTGCCAGGAGGCACCTGGCTGGAGGAGGAACCACATGAGGATCCTCAGAAATCTCCACTCAGGAAACTCCAGAAGTGACAGGTCCCTATACCTGTCCACTTTCGCCCTCCAAAGCTGAAGTTGACGAGGGTCGATCTGCCTCTGTTTTCTCTGGCCCTTTCTGCAGTTGCTTGACCAAACCCCTAGGGCCAACCTGCTGTCCTGATGAGTGGCTGTGGAACCAGAGAGCAGACCAAAAAATTGTGGGGGGAGAGAAAGAAGAAAATATATTGAGTGCACTTTCATGGCATAGGTGACAATTCAATCTATGTGATTTTGCACTTTTTAAAAAATAAATGTCGCTGATTTCACCTTACTTTCATCTCTTTATCTAGCCTCAAGTGAAACAGCACAACGTAAGGTAAACACTCCTTGGCGCATGGCTTCCAACCTCCACATCAACATGTTAGCGAAGCTCTAAACATCCTACTCCCCTTGCTGGTAACCCGTCTCATAACCACATGACCTTCGCTGCTCCCCAGATTGTCACCCAACCCATCCACATAAACCTACATCTGTCCACCTTACCAACCCAAACCCTGGCATACGAAGTGACTATTCACTGTGTGATCATTTGCTGCCCCTTCCTTGAAGTCAGGGTGCTCTTGACAGTGGGTGAACCACCTTCCTTACATACATTTACTTTTCTATGCTGCAACTGCAACCACTGGGTGCACATGATACTCTCTAAAAAGGTATCCATGATGGGTTCCTGCTGGTTAAGTTCCTTCATGGTTTAACGAGATGTTCCTTTGGACACTTACCATTGGTGTTTTTCTTCCCTACCCCTGTGAGTTTCTGTGTTACCCTAAGTCCATAACAAATAATAACAAGAGTAGGCCATTTGGCCCCTCAAACCTTCTTTGTCATTCAAAAGGATCATGGCTTTTTCGTCCTTTGCCTGTAACCCTCAATTCCCGTACTGATCAATAATCTATCTCAGCCTTTAATATATACAAGAACTCTACCCCACAGCTCTCAGTGACAAAGAGTTTCCAAGACTTACAACCCTCTGAGAAAAGAAATTCCCCCTCCTCACCTGACTCATAAATTTGCACCCATTTATTCTTAGATTATGTCCTCTGGTCCGAGGCTCTCCCACGAAGGGAAACATCCTCTCTACATTTACCCTGTCAAGTTCCTTAAGAATCCTATTGTTTCAATGAGATCACCACTCATTCTTCTACAATCCAGTGAGTAGAGTCTCAACCTGTTTAGTATTTGCTTGTAAGACAATCCCTCCATATTGGAGATCATCCTTGGGAACATACTGTAATCTGCCTCCTATGAAAAAATATCTTTCTTTAAAGAAGGAGGACAAAACTATTTACAGTACTCCAGATGTAGTCTCACCAGCACCTTGTACAGTTGCAGTAAGATATCCCTGCTCTTACACTTCTATCCCCTGGAAATAACGGCCAACATTCCATTAGCCTTCCTGATTACCAGCTGCAGCAATGTGTTAGCTTTCTGTGTTTCATGCACAAATATCTCCTTACCTTGCAGGTTATTCTAGTTTTTAAATAATATTCTGTTATTTTGTTCTCCCTTCCAAAACAAATATCTTTACATTTTCTCATAATACACTCCAATTGCCAATGTTTTACTGGCTAACTTCACTTTTCAGTATCTGTCAATTGTTTGTATCCCTTTCACAACCTGCTTTTCCACCTATTTTTGCGTCATCTGCAAATTTGACTACAGTACTTTCATTTCCTTCAGCCAAGTCATTAATATCCAGGTAGAAGATCCTTTATCTGAAATGCTCAGGTTCAGCTGTTTTTTCAGAATTTGGAACTTTTTGATTTTCAGAATGTGACAGTTTAATAGCAAAAGTTTTAAAAATCTTACCAGGGAAGCAGACTTCTAACTAAAACGTGCTTGGCCACGCCACCCCCAAGTCGCCCCTGAGTGACACATATCGAGTGGGTGTCGACTTGGGGGCGTTCACAGAGAAACCCCAGGCCTGTCGGTGCTTGATCACGCTCCCCCCCACCCCCCATGTTGCATCTGAGTGACACACATTGAGTGGGTGTCAACTTGGGGGCATTCACAGAGAAACGCCAGGCCTGTCAGTGCTTGGTCATGCCCCCTGTGTTACATCTGAGTGACACGCATTGAGTGGGTGTCGACTGGGTTAAATGCTCGCTTTTCAGTTTTTGGATGTTCGGATAAAGGCTCTTCTACCCATATTTTGTAAACAGTTATGGTCCCAGCACTAAACCCTTTTGAACATCACAAGTCCCAGGTTGCCAACCTGAAAAAGAACCCCTTATCCCCACTCACTGTTTCCTGCCGATGAACCAATTGTCTATCCATGCCAATATACTACCTGAAACATCATGGACTCTTACCTTTATGATTTAGCTATTCATGAAGTACCTTGTTGAATTTATTCTGGAAGTGTAAATGCAATACATCTACAGGTTCCCCTCTAGTCACTCTGGTTGAGACTTCCTTGAAAAAGTCTCATATAATAGACAGGCACGACTACCCTTTCATGAAGCTGTGTCGACTCTGTTTGCTTAGATTTTGATTATTTATTGATTTCTCCCAAATGCTAATTGCATACTCTCCCTTCAGCCTTCTCCCGTGCTTTCTTCAGCTATGCCACAAAATGTGTTGGTAGCCAGCCTATTCCACTGCTGAGTTTGTACTCACATTTTCACCAGTGGGTTTGGACCATTGGTCAGGCAGTAATTTACCCTAATGGGATCACCATTACCCATTCCTTTATCTTCCCAACTGTTGTTCACTCTCCTGGCTCAAGCTCCCCTTATTATTTACTCCTTCCTCTCTCACCTTTAATGTCTGTCTTCAGCTTGTTCCTATATCACTTGTTCCTAATAAATCAATTCTGAAGAAGGGTCACTGGACCCAAAATATTGACTCTGCTTTCTCTGCACAGATACTGCCAGACCTGCTGAGTTTCTCCAGCACTTTCTGTTTTTGAGTCAGATTCCAGCATCGCAGTTCTTTGCTCCCATTTATAACAATGTCACCTATAACAGAGAGATTTCCTACCATTTGTTATATTCAGATATTCCACTTTCAATAAAAGTTCCAAAGCACCAAACAAGAGTTACTTCTACCCAACTTGAACACAGGGAACAGCATGAGAATACTTCCTGTATCCACAAATCAAAGCAATGTCAACACATTTAGCTCTTGTGGAATCAATAGATTTGTAGAACAGAAATGCGGAAGCTGTTTGAGGAGCACTTGTTTTGAGTGTGGGATAACTTTGTCCCACTGAGACAGGCAAGGAATGGTGAGGTAAAGGAACCTTGGATGGCAAGAGCAGAGAAGCTTCTCATCAAGTGGAAGAAGGAAGCTTTCTTAAGGTTGAGGAAGCAACGATCTGGCACAGCTTTAGAGGATTACAGGGTCACTAAGAAAGTACTCTAAAATTGACTGAGGTGAGCCAGGAGGGGGCACAAAAACGCCTTGGCGGGAAGGATTAGGGAAACCCAAAAGCATTCTACATTTATGTGAGTAATAAGAGAATGATCAGAGAGACAGTAGGGCTGGTCAGGGATAATGGAGGGAATTTGTGCCTGGAGTCTGAAGAGGTTGGGGAGGCCCTAAATGAGTTTTTTGCTTCAGTATTCACTAGAGAGATGGATCTTGTTGATAGTGAGAACACCATGGACCAGGTTAATAGAAAGTGGATGTGCTGTAAATCTTGGGAAGCATCAAGATAGAGGGGTCCTGAGGGGCGGACCAGCTACATCCAAGGTTACTTCGGGAAGTGAAGAATGAGATTGCTGCACCTTTGGCAATGATCCTCATTCTCCACAGTGTTAAAACATGGGGTAAACCCCTCCCCCCGCTAATTTAAACCCAATACACAGAAAAGATTCACCCCATGCTGTAATCTATGAAAGTTCGAGAAGCAAAGAACCATCCTAAAAGTCACTATTAAAAATTAAAATTAACAAGTTAATTTTTTTAAGTCGTACAGAGAATAATTAACTAACAACTATTTACAAGTCATTTATCTAAACCTATCTTTTACCTTCTCCTCTACAATACCAGTCCAATAAAAGCCCCGATTAAGATTTACAGGAAAATTCAAATTTTAAAACCAGCCAGCTGTCATATCTTGTCTTCGTATCTTCCTCTTAATATCTGCTCTCCAGGTCAGTGTCGATCTTTTTTCCTGTGCAAACTCCTTCTCCAGACAGGTACCTCTCAGCGAGTTCTTACCAGCAGCCTACATCTGTTGATCTTTTGGCAGTTCTCCAACTGTTCAATTTTTCCTGGTCTTACACCCCAAAGCATCAGATTGTTTCATTGGTTTTAATATTGTCAAAATACCAAATTCAAACTTGATTGGAGTTTAGTATCTGTGGGCATAATTTAAACTGATTGGCCAAATTTGAATCTTTTTTTTGTCTCATAGCAACCCAGGTACTGCTAGCTGCTGGACCAAACATTACATTGTAAATTCTTCAGCATTCTGTGTGATGGCTAAGTCCTTCAGCTCTCTTAAAAGTACAGTACTCCTTACACCTTCATAACAACAGGAGTAGTACTGGCTGATTGGAGGGAGGCAAATGTCCCTCTGTTCAAGAAAATCCCTGAGAATTACAAACCAATCAGTCTTCTGCCTATGGTAAGTAGGTTACTGGAAAGGACTCAGAGATAAGATATATGACTATTGAAAGAACATGGTTTGATTAACGATAGTCAGCATGGCTTTGTGAGGGGCAGGTCATGCCTCACAAGCCTCACTGAGTTCGTTGAGAATGTGACGAGACAAGTTGACAAAGGTCTAACACTGGATGTGAAGTATTTGGGTTTCAGTAAGGCATTTGGTAAGGTTCAAACAGAAAGTTAGGAGGTATGGGAGACTGGGAAATTTGCCTGTCTGGATGCAGAATTGGCTGGCTGAAAGAAGACAGTGAGTGGTAGTGGATGGAAAATATTCTGCATGGGGGTCAGTGACCAGTGGTGTCCCGCAGGGCATCTGCTCTTTTTAGTTTTTATAAATGATTTGGATGAAGAAGTGGAAGAGTAGTTTAGTAAGTTTGCCGATGACACAATGGTTAGTGGTGTAGATAGTGTCGAGGGCTGTTGGGGCTACAACAAGACATTGACAGGCTGCAGAGTTGGACTGACGGATGGTGTTCGTGATTGAAGTGAATCATCTTGGAAGGTCGAATTTGAATGCTGAATACAGGGCTAAAGACAGGATGCTTGGCAGTGTGGAGGAACAGCGGGATCTTGGTGTCCATGTATATAGATCCTTCAATAGTTGCCATCCAAGTTGATAGAGCTATTAAAAAGGCATATGGTGTTTTGGCTTTCATTAATGGGGGATTGAGTTTAAGAGCTGGGAGGTTCTGCTACAGCTCTATGAAATACTGATTAGACCACATTTGGAATTTTGTGTCCAATTCTAGTCACCTCATTATTGGAAGGAGAGGATGCTTTAGAGATGGTACAGAGAAGATTTACCAGGATGCTACCTGGATTGCAGGGCTTGTCTTATGAAGAGAGGTTGAGTGAGCTAGGGCTTTTCACACTGGAGAGAAGGAAGAGAGGTGACTTAATAGAGGTGTACAAGGTAATGAGAGGCATAGATAGAGTAGATCGCCAGAGACTTTTCCCCGGGGCAGAAATGGCTGCCACGAGGGGTGACAATTTTCAGGTGATTTGAGGAAGGTGTAGAGGAAGGGAGATGTCAGAGGTAGATACTTTACACAGAGCGTAGAATGCACTGGTAGTAGAGTCAGAGACATTAGGGTCATTTAAGTGACTGCTGAACAAGTACATAGACAGCAGTAGTTTGAGGGGTGTGTAGGTTAGGTTGATTTTAGATTAAGATAAATGCTCGGCCCAATATCATGAGTAGAAGGGCCTGTACTGTGCTGAACTGTTCTATGTTCTATGTTCTAATTCAAACAACAGCTTGCTGCCTTGATGAATTCACTGCTATTATGATCCACTAAACAGAAATTTGGCAGATGGCCAATTAAATACTGGCAAAGGATGACAATTGCATTATTGCTTCCATTATCGGGCTATCAGTCATTAAAACATGATGATTATTTCATGGAAATAGCTTGACTAATGCAACATAATGAACAATTTGCTGCATTGCTACGATAAAGGGACTGAACACATTTAAACAACATTACAAAGATCATAGGCTCAGTATGCTGAGGAAGAAGTGTAAGTTTACATATATTGATGCAAAGATTGAACAAAGTATAACACAAGCAGGAAATTAATCATCATAAAAGGATTAGGGTTTACAAAATCAACATTGGATAGGAGTGTTAATTCACTGAGTGAGGAGGAGGGAAGTAGAGTCTTGTAACACTTGATTTTTTTTTCATCAATTCTTGAATATGAGTGCCATTAGCATTTACTTTCCATATTTAATTCCCAGAGAAATCAGGTGGTCTTCACGAAATATTGCAATACTTTAATACTCATGAGACTTCTTTAAATGTGCAACTAAGAATCAAGTACATTGATATGGGGTCTTGGTGAGGCTAACTAACATCTTCCCAAAAAGGAAATAACAAATCAGTTCAGTTCTTGGGACAGTCAGACAGTTTCTGGCTCACTTCTATTGATATCTGCATTCATTTCTAGATTTTTACATTGAATTATAATTCTCAAACAGCCAACTAGTGCCCACAAGACTATTTTTTCAGTAGTATGACTGTTATACCACCACAACCTGGTTTTGATTAAAGGACAGCATGTGGTTTTGGTCAGCAGGAGCATAAACATAAAATGTCTGCAGTGTGAGTGTGTGTCAGTCTAAGGGTCCCCAATTTATGAACGTTCATATTTATGAACACAATCTCATACACAGGTGTAATTTTAAAGATCTGACACACAAACATTTCCTGTACTTACAAACAATTCTTTACATTGTCCTGCATTGTGTTCCAATTTGGGTTTCCAGAATGGAACCCATTTGCAACCTATGGAATGGCCATTAGTAAGAAAGCATCCCACATTCTCAACTGTCTCCATGGATGTATTATTGGCTGAAGTTTTGGCTCAAAGGAAAAGCCCGTTGGGGATTGAGGACAAAACCTATGTGATTGGCTCACTCAATACCCTATGGAGTATGTTTGCTGGATCAGTATTGCAACCTTGACTGTCTCAATAATTCTCACAAAGTACCAGCAGAGGTGTAATGCCCTTACAAGGCTGGCAAAAATAAATCAAGAAAGCACCTCATATATGACCAAAGAGATTTTACTTCATCTTTTACTCATCAATGTCTTTATGTGCCATCAGCTGGACATCAGGCAATCTTTTTGACTGTGAAAAGAGAAACCTCGGAAGATAGTGACACTTACTGCTTCCCACAGGCATATTTCATAATCTTGAAGAAATGCATTGGAGGAATATGGAACGCCTGCTCTCATAAAAGGGAAAACAGCACACATTCATATTCTTTTAACATTTAAATAATACATTCTCTCTCTCTCGCTCGCTTTCACTGTCTGCAAAGTACAAAGTTGCACACAACAATGACAGCGAACCACAATGTCAGAGGGGTACCAAGACTGAAAATACTGTATCTACATAAATAGAAATAATTTTAGAAATTACACAAAAGAACAGAGCAGTTTTTAAATTTGGAGATGGCAAAAGGAAGTTGGTAAAGGTTAAGCATCATACTTAAGGGTACTCTTTGAAAAGGGTATTTCTTCAGGTCAAATGTTTCGCAGATAATAGATTGAGAATAATGTGTCTCGATATCATAGGGAAAGAGAAAATAACTGGATAATCCACTTACCATCTAGCACTTGAAAATTTACAACTTCTGCAATCACCTTATAAACCCCATTATATCAAAGTACATGGACAAGTCCAGCCAAGATATACCAGATCCAGATGAGTGAATACATTCCTGTTTTAATCCCTGAGGTTTATAAAAGTTTGAATGTTTCAAAAGTTGTTTTAATCAATTTGATATGCATTTGACAGTGTGCAAAGCTATAAAGATACAATCCAGCCAGATCCCTTGAGTAAATCAAAATTGAAATTGGACTCAGAAGTAGAAACGTTATTGTATTGCCCATATATTACAACATTGTACCCTTCAGAAGGTATAATTCGTGCCTCAGAAACGTTTTCAGAGGATAAGCATTATTGAGTATGAAAACTTGGGAATAGAAAGTAAAAAAAGTGACATTACATGAAGCCCAAATCTGAAATCTTAGAGATTAAGGGTCATATTTTCACAGAGTTAGAAAGATTCTGTGGATGATTCGAAATGGTGGTGAGCACCTGGATGCCAGAAGTTGCCCCCTGTTCTGATAAATCTCATTTTTAACAGCAGAGGAAAGGGAAGTGGTATGATTCATACAAAGGGAAACATTAACTCAACAGAACCATATGACCTCAGTAATGAATTCAAACAGAATTAATTTTCACTGTTGTAAATTTTTAACCAACTGTGTGGGAGTTATGAATACATGTAAATATTCTTGAAAAGCAGAAAAAGGTTGTATAAATGTCATGAACTGAAGTTTTTTTAAATACAAAATCCTTTGTGAAAATATGCTGCAGGTGTCAGTGTTTGCTAACACAAATTCTCTACAGGATTGATATAATTGACTGGCCAGCTGATGTAGCATCTGTTCCAGCCTTACTTGCTGACACTTTATTAATTGTTAATACAGTCAGTTCTGCTATAAGGCAGTAGTTCCATTCTCATGCAAACCAGTGTTATAAGAAAATCACATAATAGCAGCACCATTTAAACTAATGGGGCCAGAATCTCATTATAACCAATATATGCTTTACAAGTTTGCATTTTGGAAACAGTGTCCCCAATTCATCAATCATGTTACAGCAAATTCGAGTTAACAAAATGTGTGTTATAGCAGAACAATCTGTATGATGGCATTGTGCAAGCTTGCCTTAGTTTCAAAGGCTACAATTATCTCAACAGATGGTTCTGTATACACATTTTGATTGACAGTTTAAAGAGGTCATTAAAGATTTAGCCACTATTGATACAAGTCCATATGACTTTGGAGCAGAAGTAGGCCATTCAGCCCATTGTGTCTACTACATCATTCAATGAGACCATGACTGAACTGATAATCCTCAACTTCACTTGCCTGCCATTTCCCCATAACCTTTGATTTCCTTACTGATTAAAAAAATCAGGCTCAGTCTTAAATATGCTTAATGACCATGCCTTAACAGCCCTCGGTGGTAAAGAATTCCACAGATTCATGAGAGAAAAAATTCCTCCTCATTTTAAATATGACAATTCAAGGCAGTATTAACCACCGCACCAGTTTTAGCTATACCAAAATTTTTGAAATCCTGAAAATTTTTAATTGAAGCTAGTGACATAGCAGTTGCAGTTGTACTGCTACTCTCCCAAATCTGAGAATACACCTTCTTTTCCTACATTCTCCTACAATGGATATAACCTTTCTGCGTCTACACAGTGTTATAACGCAGTGGTGAACCCTTCCACTCATTAAAACAAACACCTAGAAAAGCTCACCTCACCCCATAATCTGTTAAAGTATGAGTGACAGAAAACTCTCAAATTTAAATGAAAAAAAATCAATTTATTCTTTAACTCTAAAAGTGAACATTAAACAACTATTTACAACTCTAAGCTACCTTTCTCTTAACTACTTATTGTCAGCCTTCAACTCTATAGCAATATACTGTTCTGATAAAAACCCATATTCAAATTATGTCAACTTAATTTCAAAACAATACAGCGGCTATCATTGGTGCCTGTCTTCCTCTGGCTGTAGATCTCTCTGGGTCATCTTCAGTCTTTCGCTGCAAAGATGTTTCATATGAAAAGGTACTTTTGACACAGCGTGTTTTGCTAGCAGTTACTCTAGCGATGGTAGTTGGTCTCTTTTTTTGGCATGGACAAGTTGGACTGAAGGGTCTGTTTCCATGCTGTACAACTTTGTGACTATGAACTGTCAAAATGTCTGCTTCTTTATACCCCCAGCATCAGATCATCTCATTGGTTTAATGTTGGCAACAATGAATTCAAAATTGATTTTTTTTCGTATCCTGGGGCATAATTTAAACTGAACGGTTCAATTTGAATTGTTGTAAAAATAGCAACCAAAACTCAAGTACTTGTTTCACAGCCACATGTTACATACTTTCAATTTTCCAGTACACTCTGAGATTGTTAGTCAGTCACATGACACATGCCTGCAAGCTCTCAGTACAAAATAGCTTTCACTCTCTTAAAAGTACAGTACACGCCTTCATCTTCATAACACCTCCCCCCTTAAGAAAAATGAACCATCATAATGAAAAGCTGGCTTAATTTTCTCTTTTCTAATTCTTAGCCCATAACAATGAATTACCCAGGGCATTAACTTAAGTTCATATTAATCTCTGCACACACGTATATATAACATTGGTATCTGTTCAATCTTATCCATACTTTCTGTTAAATCAGCGATAATGCATCTGTTAACTAATTCTTATGACCCGTAACAAGAACATTTGGCAAATTAAAAGTCTGTAACATCCGACTCCAATGAAATAATATTAAACTTATCTCTTTAAGTTGTTCCAAGAATGTAAGAGGATTGTAATCTGTGTACACAACTGTCTCCGAGATATTGTTTGTCACATAAACATTAAAATGTTGTAAGGCCAGACCCAAACTCAATAATTCTTTTACGATGGTAGAGTATTTTCTCTGGAGGGTGTTGAGTTTCTTTGAAAAGTAACCAACTAGCTGTTCAATTCCATTGTCATCGTCTTGTAGAGTACAGCTGCAACTCCTATGTCACCAGCATCAATTATAACTTTGAAGGGTTTCAAAAAATTTGGTGTAGCTGAAATTGGTACTCCTGGCATTGTTCTGTCCACCAAAATTTTGTGTTCTTCTTCAGTAAATCTGTTAGCAGTGCCACTACGCTGCTGAAGTTTGGACCAAACTTCCGGTAGAATCCACTTAGTCCCAAAAATCGAAGCATCTCTTTCTTCGAGGTTGGTCGTAGAATTCCTCAATGGCCTTCATCTTGGCATTCCTTGGGGTCAACTTTTAATGACCTATGTTATGTCCAAAGAACCTCACCTCTGCCTTCATGAATTCTGTTTTCTTTAAGTTTATGACCAGTCTTGCTTCTCTTAGTCATTCAAAAAGCTGTGCCAACTGTACCATATGATCTCACTAAAGATCACTACATCATCCAGATAAACTGCACAGTTTGTTAACCCAGCTATGACTGTTCATGTGTCTTTGGAATGTGGCCGGTACGTTCTTCATTCCAAATGGCATCACTTTGAATTGATATAGCCTATTTAGGATTCCAAATGCTGAAACTTCTTTTGCTTTCTCTGATAAAGGTACCTGCCAAAATCACACAATAAGTCCAACTTCGTGACATAACTGGCTTGTCCGACTTTCTTTATATAGTCCTTCAATCTTGGTATTGAGTATGAGTCTGATTTTGTTATGATGTTGACTATCTGATAATCGGCACAAAATCATTGAGTCCTGTCAGATTTGGGAACAAACACGATCAGCGAACTCCACTCACTCTGATTCGGTTCAATGATATCTTCGTTGAGCATTTCTTCCACTACCATCTGGACCTGTGTGGCTTTGAAAGGATTAAGTCCGTAGGAGTGTTGTTTTAACAGAACAGCATTCCCTACTTCCACCTCATGCACAATAGCATTAGTTCTCCCCATCCTATTCCTGCATATGTCCTCATACTGCTGCAACAAACTTTTCAACTGTGTTATTTGTTCCTGACACAGATAGTTCACTAACCTATCCCACTCCTCAAGGCCTTCCACATTGTTTAATGTATTTTGAGGCACATCAATTCCACGACAGATTCCTCACTCTGCGGAGCAGTAACTAACAGCTGTTTCTCCAGTTTCTTCTCTCTTTTACAATAAGGTTTCAACATATTCACATGACACACCTGATAAAGTATTTTTCCTCTCTGGCATTTTACTAGATAGTTTACCTGACTCCACTTTTTCTCAATTTGACAGGGATTACTAAATTGGTTTTGAAGGGATCTCCTACCACTCGTGACAATACTAATACATCTTCCCCATGGAAAAACATCTGAATTTCAGAGTTTTTATCTGCCACCTGCTTCATTCTATGTTGTGCCCTCTTCAGGTGCTGTTTAGCTAACTCACTTACCTGATTTAATCTCTCACTCACCTCTGATACATAATCCAATTGTGAGATCTCCGACCTTGGTCCTGTCAATTTCTCTTTTATTACTTTCAAAGGCCCTCTCATTTCATGACCGAATGTTAATTCAAAGGGAGAAAACGGAGCAGATTCATTTGGGACATTTCTAATGGCAAACAATAAATGGGATACCTTTATCCCAATCATTGGTCTTCAGGATTTGTTGCCACCTTTCCAAAGCTCCCTGGGATTCAGGATGACATGCACTTGATTTAAAGTGCTGTGTGCCTAAGCTATCCATGACTTCCTTAAACAACCAAGCAGTAAAATTCGACCCTTAGTCTGACTGAATCTCTCGTAAAGAAAGCTACTAACTCCTCTACCACCCTTTTTGCCTTAATACTCTGTAATTGAATTGCCTTCGGAAATCTAGTAGACATATCAATAATGGTTCGCAAGTACTGGTTCCCATTTTTAGTTCTCGGAAGAGGACCTACATAATCATAACCCACGTAAAAGGTTCTTCAAATGCGGGAATTGGCAATAAATGTGCTGGTTTCATTACTGCCTGTGTCTTGCCGACCATTTGGCATGGATGACACGTACAGTAAAAATTAATGACATCCTTGTGCATTCCAGGCCAATACAAATGTTTTTGTACCTTAGCCTGAGTCTTTTGTACACCTGTGTGACCTCCTATGGGTAGTTCATGTGCTACCCGTAACACTCACTGTCTGTATGCTACAAGCAACACAATCTGTTGCACTTCTGCCAATTTCCCCTCTGCATTAATTTGCCATGGTCTCCATTTTTGTCTTAGAACTCTATCTTTAAGATAACAACCTTCAGGTATATTCTCTGACTCCTTTTCTGAGTATATACCAACATTTCTATCGTTTATTGTATCGTTTTTCTGTTGTAAGTCCATTAGCCTTTCAGGACTGAACACCTCTGCCTGACCCACTGCCTGTTCAGGTTTTTCCTGCACCATTATGTCCAACAGGGTGTCCACTAACCGAACCTCAACTCCACCATCTTTCTCTTTAGCTTTTGCCTCGTGCTAATAGTGGGATCTTGTTACTACACAGTCTGAAAAATTCCAGGGTATTTTTCTTTTAATTCCTCAGTTCCCTATCTTATTTTGGCTTCTCCACAACAATGGATGTCACTCCCACCTTGGACCCTGCTAAATTGTTCCCAAGAACAAACTGAATTCCTGGAACTGACACTCTGGCAATCAGTCTCACTGTCACTTTCCTAGTCTTGAGTTGGCACTCCAACCTAATCTTACATAGGGGAACACTACATTTCTGTCCATCTATCCCACAAATTACCACTGTTTCGGGTAACAGGTCAGAAAGAGTGTAAGTATATTCATCTCTTACTATCAGCGACTGGTTAGATCCTGTACCTCTCAAAATTATAACTTCTTTCCCTTTTCCCCCATTCTTTCTGAGTAAACTTTACCTGCTGAGGCGAATTCTTTATAGAGGTCAGGTACTAACTCCAGACCCAGCTCCTACCTAGGCTATGCACTCTCCTGAAGCTCCTTGACTTTTCTTGGGGTTTCCTTTCCTACTTTCACTAATGCCACTGGTTTAGCTTCTTTTACAACATCTTTTCCCACAGTGCCTTTCTTTAGCGATCAGCACTGTGACTTTATGTGTCCCATTTTACCGCAGTGGAAACACCTGAGGCCTTTCACCTTCTTGAGTTTCTTTTTTAACCTGTGGTAAACAATTACCAGTGTGCTCTACTCTTTTTTCACAGGATGAAATTCTCACCAGAAGCTAAACTTTGCCTTATGCACCAATGCGTATTCTTCTGCCATCTCTGCTGCTCTTCTCACTTCTTGAACTTTTTATTCATCCACGTGAGTTCTTATCATCCCTGGAAGTGAGTTTCTAAACTCTTCCAGCAGAATAATCCCTCTTAGAGTCTCATAGGTCTTATCTATTTTTATAGCCCACAACCATTTATCAAAATCACTTTATTTAATTCTTTCGAACTCAACATAAGTCTGACCTGGTTCCTTCTTTATGTTTCTGAACCGCTGTCTATACTCTTCTGGTACCAATTCATAAGCACTAAAAATAACATATTTGATATCTTCATAATCTCTTGACCCCTCGTCTGACAGCGCTGCAAATACCTCAACAGCTCCGTCTACCAGGTAAAAACAATGACTGCAGATGCTGAAAACCAAATACTGGATTAGTGGTGCTGGAAGAGCACAGCAGTTCAGGCAGCATCCAATGAGCAGCGAAATCGACGTTTCAGGCAAAAGCCCTTCATCAGGAATAAATGAAGGACTTTTGCCCGAAACGTCGATTTCGCTGCTCGTTGGATGCTGCTTGAACTGCTGTGCTCTTCCAGCACCACTAATCCAGCTCCGTCTACCAGTTTAATCTGAACTAGCATTACCCACACGTTCTCTGACCATTCCATCTGCCTAGCCAATTTTTCAAATGAAATAAAGAAGGCTTCGATATCTTTCTCATCAAAATGTGGCATTGTTTTAACATATTTTTATGTATCACTACCTTCTTTCTTCATCTCCATCCTGTTAAGTTGACTTTTCTGACTACGTCACAACTTCTGAAGTTCAAATTCTCTCTTCCTTCGTCTTTCTTCTCTCTTTCTCTTCTCTCTCTCTCTCTGCTCACCTAAGTACCTTCTCTCCCTTTCTTTATCTTCTAACTCTATTTTCCTCAATTGAATTTAAGTTTCTCTATCTCTACTGCACTTGTCTGGTTCTCTGACACACTAAGTGCTTGACTAACTCCCTTACAATTTCAGCTTTTCTTTTGTCCCTGATTAGACCCAATTCTAACCTATTTGCTAATTCTAAAAGCATATACTTCTTCTATCTTTTTAAACTTCCTTGGCAAATTTGGGACTCCTCATCAAACACCAGAACCTCTTTAGCAATTTTAAAGGCCATATCTCTCACTTTTAATTTAACCAACCACAAGTAACCGAAGTTAAACAAATTGTCTCACTTAATTTTATTTAAAGATCTAAGACACAAATTGGCAAGGGTTTATATCTGCTGGGATCTTTCGTACCCCAAATCTGTTCAAATCTGTCCCAATCTCAGACTGGGTCTGTCTAAATCTGTCCAAATCACAGACCTGAGCCACCACACTGTTACGACACAGCGGTGAACCTTTCTGCTAATTAAACCAAACACCCAGAAAAACTCACCTCGCCCCATAATCTGTTAAAGTATGGGTGGCAGAGAATTCCCAAGTTCCACTATTTAAATTCAATTTATTCTTTAACTCTAAAAGTGAACATTAAACAACAACTACTTATAACTCTAAGCCCTCTTTCTCTTAAACACTTATTGTCAACCTTCAACTCTATAACAATATACTGTTCTGATAAAAACCCATATTCAAATTATGTCAACTTAATTTCAAAACCACATTGGTGTCTGTCTTCCTCTGGCTGTAGATCTCTCTGGATCATCTTCGGTCTTTGCTGCAAAGATGTTTCATATGAAAAGGTGCTTTTGATAGTGAGTGTGTTGCTGGCAGTTACTCTGCTGATGGTAGTTGGTCTCTCTGTCTAGCTGTCAAAATGTCTGCTTCATTATACCCCAGCATCGGATCATCTCATTGATTCGATGTTGGTAAAAGAATGAATTCAAAATTGATTTTTTTTGTATTTTGGGGCATAATTTAAACTGAATGGTTCAATTTGAATTGTTGTAAAAATAGCAACCAAAATTCAGGTATTTGTTTCACAGCCAAATGTTACATATTTTCAATCTTCCAGTACACTCTGAGACTGCTAGTCAGTCACATGACATGTGCATGTAAACTCAGTTCAAAACAGCTTTTATTCTATTTTAAAAGGTACAGTACACACATTCACCTTCATAACAATGGTTAAGTCCCTTAGGAATGGATTTTTTTTTAAAAAAAGGAACAGTTAGTTGAGATTTAGAAGTTTTCAATAAGTTTATGAATTTGAGGTTTTTTTTCATGAATAAAAATGAGAGATCCCTAAAGTTTTTAGACATGTGGGTTATTCTTCTGCACATGACTCCTGAAGTCTGCCCACAGTGGATACTTGCTGGGTTGGCATTGATTTAACATGAAGGGTGTAGTGGGTGAGGGGAATGAGTTTGCATGGAAGCAATGGAGGAGATATGGAAAGTTGGTGAGGGTGCTAAGAAGATATGAGAGGTAAGGGCTGAAGGGTCAACTTGCTTTTAGTACAGGTATTATGAAGTCCTAGAGAATTCAAGCCAGCCTTAAAAATATCCACCTTGTCAGTATTTACTTCTGTTAATAGGATTCCTATGAGTTAAAGGTAACAATGCAAGAAGATATTAGGAGTTAATTAATCCTATTCAAACATACAGAAAGAACAATCAGCTAGAAGGTAGGTGAATTCTATTGTGTGTACTTGATTGAAATAGAACTGTCTGAAAGCTGGTTGCATGTACAGTATTAAAGGAGTCGGTTAGGCTCATGGATTGGGAACATCAACAACAAAACCTGAAGTAGAGAAAATACAGTGTAAGCTGAGAGACTGGGTAGAGGAATGAACGTGCCCCATGAAAGAGATCATGAACTTTTTAAACGGAAGTCTTTTAAAAAGAATGGGAGCTCAAACAGTAGCAGTCCACAAAAAAGTTAGAAAGCACCATAGAAAGTACAGTTTAACAAGGTCAAGAAATATATTATGTATTAGGAATACCATCAGAGCACAAGACATGTGATCAGGAAGTGTTAAGTTATTAAAAGCTGCTAACAGCAAGAATTACAAATTTGTGTGACGCGCACAAAGATACCAGATACAGATTGACAGTCATGTGACATAGTAATACTTGAACTAAAATGGGGATTCCTTACTAAATGCATAAGGCCAAAGCCAGGATAATGGCACAGGTTTTAAAGAAAGATTAACATATAAAAGCAGATTCTCCTATAGCAAGAAGAATAATTCTGAAGATTTTCTTGTCTTTATTAGAAACAAATACATGTAAATCAATTGATATAAAACAGCACTTTTCCAGAGAGATCACCTCAAAAGGGAAATATTCTTTGCCTTCCAAAAGCAGTAAACATACTGGGTACACCCTGGAAGTTAAATGAATGTGGCAATGGCTCAAATGATGCCTCCAAAGTTTACCTCTTCTCAGTAAAGTCCATCCCATTAAATAGGGTTCTCTACAGTTTAAAGCAGACCCATGTTTTATTGGCACCATTCATCACTGATTTTTTTTTTGTAAGGTGGTAAGAGGGAATTTGAAAACATTATCATAAAGCAGAATTCAAAATTGGAAGTCAGGCTTCAGGAGCTTTTCATTTTATAGGCTTAGATATTAGACTAGATAGGGAGCAACTCTAAATGAATAACCTTGACTACACAACGTTAATAGGTTTCCGATAAATTAGGCCATATACTCAGAAAAGGAAGACTCTAAAACTAAGAAAGAGGCAGACTAGTAGACAAGTTTAGCCAGGTAATTAATCTAGTTATCCACACAATAAAGCTGGATGCATGTTATGTTGTGTACTAATTAAGCACCAAGTTAAAATATACTACATTTGGAGTTGTGCCGATAACTAATTAGACATATTCTTTTACAAAGTGTAGAACAGTGTCAAATCAGAATTCTAGCCTGGACCTCCTGAAGGAAAGAAATTAGTCAAATGTAATGGAATGTTTCATAATCTTTCCAAGGGTTATTCAAGTATATTAGGACAACTTTATTGGAAAGAAATTGTAAATATTGTCCATTAGTTTGGGAATCATGAAAAAAATAAAGTACCTTAGCTGCAGAGACACTTGCATGGGTAGAAGCAACAAATATTGCTCTGTATTTATCTAGTATTTTCAAGGAGCTCTTATATAAGGGCCAATTGGAAATACACCTAGATTGACAACTAGCCACTGTAATATAATGTTCATTCCACAAAAAGACTGAAGATCATTCTTCTAAGTATAAAAGACATTTCAGAAACAGTCTACTTCACAAATAAAATTAGGAGACACAAGTAAACAGCTATTCGATCACTTTAAAAAAAGAAACGCTTGTTCAATTGGAATATGTGAGTTTTCTTCAAACGTTATATGTGGTGTTCTAATGATTTGTGACAGAAAGCCGCAACTGATGATTGACCTGATCTCTCACCACTCTCTGGACAGATCCCCAAGTGAAGGTCCATAAATCTTGTGACTGCTTGCACTGAACTGCTGCTCATGCTGTGATCCACTTCTCGAGCTGAAGTGAGCTGGAGTCCCTGATCCTGATCATCTCAAGTGGATAACTAATTGTGTCCAAACCCCTGGACTATAAGTACACAATGCCCTTGACTACCTATGCTGGGGCTTCTTGACTAACAGCAGCCCAACTTTACTTGGTTGAACAGTATTAGCCTTTAACTTTGAGTTGCAACCATTTGGTGCATGCTCATGCAGTGAGTTTGATGTGTAAATGAGTGTTACATAATGCAGGTGTGAGATTAACATAGTAACATTCCCCATATCCCCAGTGAAAATATTCCCAGGCTAACCAGTCTTTCTTCATAACTCAAACCTTCCATACCCAGCCAAGTTTAAGTTATAAAGAAATGCTGATTAGACTGGGTTTGTTTTCACTGGAGAGTTGAAGATTGAGAGCAACCTGCAGAAGTTTATAAAATAATGGGAGGTATAGGTAGAGTTGATCGTAGTTTTCTTTTCCCTAAGGTGGGGAATTTCAAGACGATGGGGCACATTCTTAACGGGAGAGGAGGGAGATTTTAAAAGGACATAAGAGGCAAATTTTTTATAGAGTTCGGTTTGCACGTGGAATGAACCTCCTGAGGAAGTGGTGGATGCAGACACAATTACAATGTTCAAAAGATATTTCAAAAGATACGTGAATAGCAAAGGTATAGTGGGATGTGGGCCAGGAACAGGCAGGTAGAACTGGTTTAATTTGGAATTATATTCGGCGTGGACTGGATGGACCGAAGGGTCTGTTTCCATGCTGTACGTCTCTATGTCCATGCTCTTGACTGATCACTGTGGGCAATAATAAAACCTGCTTGGATTTATGTCTATGCTAAACACCAAGGCAAGATAGATGTGCTTTGAATTTTTAATATTTGACTGTGGGGCAAATCATCAAAAGGCAAGACAATGCAAGGCAAGGTAAGGCATGGATATTGTGGGCATCCAGGTCAGCACAAAGTAAGTGTCTTCTTAAAATAGGAGCAAGCAGCCCTCAGATACAGCCTGGTCCAATTCTTAAACTGGACAACTATCCCTATGCATGGTTTCTTGCAACAGCCCTGCAATGAAAGGTGTCAGTGCACCCCAAAGTGCAGCACTGAATTGCAGAAGTGAACTATAAGTGGATGACATGCACCATTATGATGCAGTGAATCTTGTATATGCTAGACACCATCAAGGGACATGGGTTGCATGCAGCTGCTACCCATGGAGTGTACCCTTGCTGGGTGTCAAAGATGGAGGTCCAGAAAAGCCAGCAGTGAGCTGGAGTCACCAGGTAACTGCTATGACTTTCATATTGGAGTTTTCAGCATTTAGTTTCTATCCAGCAAGTGGGAGAATGGGGGTGGGGGCTAAATGTTGATGTGGTGAGATTAAATAACAATAAGGATGATAACGAGCATTAATCCATACTAATAACTCTCTCACCACTCACTGGTGAGAATTGCAACTCAGCATCCAGACCTTGCTTGGAGAATGTGACATTGTCCCCCAACATTGCAAAAGACATCACTCGAACTCTCACTTAATTTTCCCACATCTTTCTCCGGCCAGGAAGATTCTGCTTTATGTTTCTATGTAACGGTCATGGAGCAGCTTTTAATACATTTGAGTAATATCAAGAAAACAAAGAAGTAAACTATGCATGCCCCTTCATTCTGCCCCAAGCAGTTTCTCATGGCCTGCAGAACATGCTCGAAAGAGTGACAGTTCAGTAACAACAAGGAACCAGGAACGGCTTCAAAGATCATTAGATTCATAGAGTCATGGAGATGTACAGCATGGAAACAGACCCTTTGGTCCAACCCATCCATGCCGGCCAGATATCCCAACCCAATCTAGTCCCACCTGCCAATACCTGGCCCATATCCCTCCAAATCCTTCCTATTCATATACCCATCCAAATGCCTCTTAAATGTTGCAATTGTACCAGCCTCCACCACTTCCTCTGGCTGCTCATTCCATACACGTACCACCCTCTGCGTGAAAACGTTGTCCCTTAGGTCTCTTTTATATCTTTCCCCTCTCACCCTAAACCTATGCCCTCTAGTTCTGGACTCCCTGACCCCAGGGAAAAGACCTTGCCTATTTATCCTATCCATGCCCCTCATAATTTTGTAAACCTCTATCAGGTCACCCCTCACCTCTGATGCTCCAGGGAATACAGCCCCAGTCTGTTCAGCCTCTCCCTGTAGCTCAGATCCTCCAACCCTGGAAACATCCTTGTAAATCTTTTCTGAACCCTTTCAAGTTCCACAACATCTTTCCGATAGGAAGGGACCAGAATTGCATGCAAAATTCCAGCAGTGGCCTAACCAATGTCCTGCACAGCCGCAACATGACCTCCCAACTCCTGTACTCAGTACTCTGACCAATAAAGGAAAGCATACCAAATGCCTTCTTCATGATCCTATCTACCTGCGACTCCACTTTCAAGGAGCTATGAACCTGTACTCCAAGGTCTCTTTGTTCAGCAACATTCCCTAGGACCTTACCATTAAGTGTATAAGTCCTGCTAAGATTTGCTTTCCCAAAAAGCAGCACCTCGCATTTATCTGAATTAAACTCCATCTGCCACTTCTCGGCCCATTGGCCCATCTGGTCCAGATCCTGTTGTAATCTGAGGTAGCCCTCATGGCTCCCAAAAGATATTTATTGCTGGTCCAATGAACATGTGTGTGTGGACATCACATTGACTTTCACAGGATTTCCAAGACATGCCTGAAACTATTTAATCTGAAATAATCAACCCATTGTACTTCTGTTCAAATGCTGAAAAAAGTCACAAAGTCACAAATCAAACAACTGGCAATTATGTGTCTTCCTTCATGCTTCACTCAATGCCTGCATGAGTGGGGCTCAGTTGTGCAATGGCCTATTCTACCTTAACAATACAAGAGGGACAGTTATATTGATAGGATAAGTAATTGGACAAAACTCGGCAAATGGAAAATGTGTAGTTGTTCATTTTGGAAGAAAGAACAAAATAAAACATTACTTAAATAGTTAAAAACTGGAGAAAGCTGCAAATAGAACATAGAACATTACAGGGCAGGACAGGCCCTTCAGCCCTCGATGTTGTTCTGACCTGTGAAACCAATCTGAAGCTCATTTAACCTACACTATTCTGTTTTTGTCCATATGTCAATCCAACGACTATTTAAACAGCCTTAAAGTTGGCGACTCTACTACTGTTGCAGACGGTGCAATCCACGCCCCTACAACTCTCTGAGTAAAGAAACCACCTCTGACATCTGTCCTATGTCTATCACAAACCATTCCCCATTATTCTACAAAACAGATGGACTGTTTATCTATTCAGCATGGAAACAGACCCTCGGTCCAACTCATCCACACCAACCTGACATCTCAATCTGACCTAATCCCATTTGCCAACATTTGGCCCATATTCCTCTAAATCCTTCTTATTCATGTGCCCATCCAGGTATCATTTAAATGTTGTAACTGTACCCGCCTCTACCACTTGCTCAAGAAGCTTCTTCCCAATACACACTATCTGCTATTTGAAAAAGTTACCCCTCAGTCTCTTCCCCTCTCACCTTAAAACTGTGCCCTCTATTTTTGGACTCCTCCACCCTAGGAAAACAATCTTGGATATTCACCCTATCCATGCCCTTTGTTATTTTACAAATTCTCTGTAAGGTCACCCCTCAGCCTTCGATGCTCCAGAGAAGAAGTGCACAGCCTATTCAGCTTCTCCCGATAGCTCAAACCCTCCAGTTGTGGCAACATCCTTGTATTAGTGGTGGGCAAGTTATTGGAGGGGATCGTAGCGAACAGGATTTACATGCATTTGAAAGGCAAGGACTGATTATGGACAGTCAGTATAGCTTAGTGCATGGGAAATCATGTCTCACTAGCTTTATTGAGATTTTTGAAGTAACAAAGAGGATTGATAAGGCAGAGCAGTGGACGTGATCTAAATAAAGTATGAAGAGTTCATCAGGATGAAGGGTTTTTGTCCGAAACATTGGTTTTCCTGCTCCTTGGATGCTGCCTGACCTGCTGTGCTTTTCCAGCACGACTCTAATCTAGACTCTGATATCCAGCATCTGCAGTTCTCACTTTTGCCTAGTGAGCTAAATGGACTTTAGTGCGATGTTCGACAAGGCTCTGAATGGTGGACTGGTTAGCAAAGTTAGATCACATGGAATACAGAGAGAACTAGCCATCTGAATACAGAACTGACTTGAAGATAGGAGACAGAGAGTGGTAGCGGAGGGTTGCTTTTCAGACTGGAGGCCTGTGACTAGCAGTGTGCCACAAGGATCGGTGCTGGGTCCACTGCTTTTCATCGTTTATATAAATGGTTTGGATATGAACATAGGAGGTATAGTTAGTAAGTTTGCAGATGACACGAAAATTGTTGGTGTGGTGGTCAGTGAATGTTAATTCAGAGTACAGTGGTACCTTGATCAGATGATACTGGAGTATAAAACAAAAACTGTCGTGTTCTATCTAACACGATTTGGAACTTTCCGGAGCAGCAGTACTTTGTCACTGCAGGAAAAGCCGAGGATGGCCAATTGAAGCTTTTAAGTGAGTAACTAAAGACAGGACCTTGATCAGATGGGCTGATGAGCTGAGGAGTGGCAGGTGGAATTTAATTTACATAAATGTGAGGGGTTGCATTTTGGAAAGGCAAATCAGGGCAGGCCTTATACACTTCATGATAAGGTCCTGGGGAGTGTTGCTGAACAAAGAGACCTTGGAATGCAGGTTCAAAGTTCCTTGAAACTGGAGTCGCAGATGGATATGATAATGAAGAAAGTGTTTGGTATGTGTGCCTTTATTGGTCAGTGAATTGAGTATAGGAGTTGGGAGCTCATGTTACAGCTGTACAGGACATTGGTTAGGCCACTTTTGGAATACTGCATTCAATTCTGGTCTCCCTGTCTGCTATGGTTAATTTAGAATTCCTGCATTCAATTTAGTCTACATCCTTTGCAGGTTTTTAGTGTTGGAATCTCAGATGTTAGCAAAAGGAACTGCTTACAGCTAACTAAGTTCATATTCCATTGATTTAAAAGGCAATAATTTTATTAAAAATTAGCTTGAAAACCATATATGGCTTTAAAATGGCTTAAAAGCTGCATCAAGCTGAGATAAAATTTCATAATAGGCAAGCTTTACAAAAAACACACTTGGTGATATTGTAATGACAGTAGTATCTAACTAAGGCTGTGAAGAAATGTTTACATGCTATTTCTGCTTCCTACTTTGTCCCTTAGAGGGAAATGATGTCTTAGCAGCATATTGACTTAGCACACTGACCTTTTGCCTCTGGAATATGAGACTGGATCAAGCCCAAGCAGCGTTCTGCCAGCCGTCTCAATTTCAGCAGTTTTAAATTAATTCCTGGTAAGGGTTGGTTCACAGCACAAAACTAGCTATGGCTGCAAAATGTAGGAGCTGTTCCATTGTCATCACTCACTTTAATGAGTATATTATTTCACTCCATATTTCCAATTTCTTATTCTCTCTGGTACCTCTGGTACCCTCTGCCACCAATCGAATGAAGGTCTTGGATTGCTGAAAGTATCAATTAAAACACAATGATGCCATTACATTACATTTCTGAGCAAAAAGCTGTCCCTAAAGCAAAATGAACTCACCAGTGAATATACTAACAGTATTCTTTCTGCTGAGTCAGAATATCATGAGATCAAGCAATATGCCACCTCTTAAACAAGTAGGTTTATATACAGTGCAGCCTGTCATGAGGAGGAACATGGTGACTAAATCCACTGAATCGCAGGAGAGGCTACATGTCATTCTCCTGGTGACAAGGAATCTTTTCGTGATCAAGTTGGAGGCGGAAAAAGGGAGAACTCACTCACTCACACCAGGTTGTCAATCCAAGGCTGAGGTAGATAGATTCTTAATCAGTCAGGGAATCAAGTCAAGAGTAATGGGGAAAAGGCAGGAAAGCAGAGTTAAAGATTATCAGATCAATTACGATCTCACTGAAGAAGACTCGATGGACCGAATGGCCTATTTCTGCTCTTAGTTTATTGTCTTATGATCACATGATTGAGCCAATTATCACAATTAATGCCTGAGCTCACTGGAATTTAATAGTGACTGCAGGATTATATGCCATTTGAATAAAAGCAAAATACTGCAGATGTTAGAAATCTTATATGTAAGTAGGAAACGTGAAAGAAACTCTAGCAGCATCTAGAATTAGCATTTCATGTCTGATATGACTCTTCTCCAGAACTGAACTGAAGAAGAATACTAGACTGAAAACATTAACTCAATTTCTCTCTCTAGAGATGCTATCAGAGCTGCTGAATTTCTCCAGCATTCTCTGCACTTTATATACCAGTCGCATGACTTTCCTATGCCTTCAGGAACATTCTGTTAGATTTGAGTTCATGAGCAGAATTTAATGCCTCTGACATGATTTTAGCACATTGTTTAGAGAACAAGGGATATACTTGCTTCTGACTGTGGGGTGTGAGGAATTCTGAGCAGATTATATACCTTTCAGTCACTCAGCTAACTAGAATCATAGAATCCCTACTGTGCAGAAAAAGGACTTTCCAGCCCATCAAATTTGTACTGACCTTCTCTACAGCATCCATCGAGGCTGAACCCTATTCCTCTACCCCACATTTACCATGACTACTCCACCCTAGCCTGCACACCACAGAGCAAGTTTTAGCATGGCTGATCTAGCCGATCTGCACAACTTTGGACCATGGGAGAAAACTGGATTTGAAGCCTCCCCAGTGTAGTGTGGTTATGACTAGAGACTCAACAGAACATGGGATTTAAATAGGTGTCCAGAAACTGATCCATTAAAATGGCATAACCTGTTTTTGTTGATGCCTTCATGACATCTTATCAGGGCTGCAATTTTCTGCCACAGCAAGCAGGGAGTCACTTAGAGTCAGTGAACCCTCAGCCCAACCCAGTCTCCTTTCACATCACAGGTTCCAGGCATGAACCAAGCTAGTAACACATGTGATTTAAGTTTTGATTTTTGTTTTGTGTATTCAATAGTGGCAAGTTTGTGTTGTAGGTTCTTGTCTTGCAAATTGCATAATAATTAGCTCATGAGTTGCACTGGCAGAAGTGGCTTAAGAACTTGCCTTTTCTGTTTTCAGTCTCTCTTTCTTTGTATTTTTCGCTGATATTTTTTTAGCAGCAAAAACTTGATTTAACAGGAATGGGCAGTTCAGAGAGAGTAACACAGTCCTTTTGGAATCTAAAACTGGTAAGAAGCCACATTCCTGAGGATTTGCCCAAACGGGATATAGTTTGCCTGACAGCCTTTGGAGTTATTCTGCCACTTTTGCATTGGTGTGAATCATGTTGCATCAGTGCAAACATGGCTGTATAAATGTAACTAATATGTGGTCAATCTTCCCTAATACTCTAGTAAATTTTTAAAAATGGAATGGACAAGCTCAGTCACGTAAAATTACACAGATATGTTTGTAAATAACAGCATTTGCCTGCACTTAATTTCTAACTTGAAATATAATCAATTTTAGAGTCAGAAGCACTTGAGAGCTGCTTTGTAGAAATATTTTACCCTCCATACATTAGGCATTTTCAGTCTGGAACCTAAAAATAAAATGCAAACTTCTGACCCTATGTCACTTTTTAACATCCTTAATGGCTGATATTAGCAGAGGTTGTACAGGTCTCCCTGGTTGTCTATTTGTGTTTTCAACCAGAGTTCAAAGTGCAAGGAGCAGAAAATATCCAAACATAAATCAATTAAATAAGAAGAGATGGTTGGTCCTGCATTGCTGCACATCAAGCAGCAGCAACTAGAAATGAATCAATGTGCCCGTAATTCAGAGTTCATGAAAGTTACTGAAATACTCTGCCGAGGATTCTAAAGGCTTAGTTTCTTCACAGTGATTTGATCTGAACTGCACCTTGACACTCCAATATTGAGTGTGAAACTACTCAGGCATTTCAAAACTATATAGCTATGTAATCAAACAAAATTTTAAAAGCTGATTTGACATAAATTTAACAATATAAAAGACTTGCATTTATGTTGTGACTTGCATGATCACTGGACATCCCAAAGTGCTTTACGGCCAATTTAATACTATTCAATGATTGTCACTGATCTAAGATTAATTTACAGGGATACTTGATTCATGAATACTATTACAAAACAAAGTTATGGGTTACTTAAAACTATGCAACTCTGAAATAATCATTTATAAATAGCACCTCCATATGCTACAGTTCACGAAACATCTCACCAGATAAACCTATTAATCTCTGACATGAGTATGACATAATTGAAAGAGACCAGATTTAAATTTCATTATTTCTTAATTGAAAAACAAACAACCACTAGTTTCTTAAGGATGTTAATTCATTTCACTCCAGTATAATCACATACTGTCACAACATGCAAGGGAACTTAATCCAGTGGAGAACAAGCACTGTTTTGTTTCTGATTCATTGCTCTTCTAAATCTGCTTTCCTTTTAAATAGACAAAAAAAGTCACAACATTGTGCATTAACGATCAAACCAGCTGCAGTCTTAATATTGAAATTAAAGATTCCACCCGATATGCCCTAGTAGCACAAATATTTGATAAAAATGCAATGACAGAAATTATTCCAACAGACTCAGATTTATTGAACTATTAGAATAATCAATTGATTGTTCATTCTGTTGTAATGAGTCCTTGAAAAATGTAGAATGGTTAAATGATTGGACCTGAAGATAATAATTAAGGCAATAATATGTCAATACATATTTTTCACTCAGAATATACACTTGTAAATTCACTGATATTTTTGTGACATGCAGTACTTGAGATCTGACTTAAATTCCACTGATCATGAATCCACAGATTGCCTCGTTTACAATGGAAGGGATCATAGATTTTGGATGACCAGGTGGTCGTCACTTTGTCATTTAAAATTCACCTCTGGAACTTCACTTGGTGGGTACTGTCAAGCCTGAGCAATAAGCAAATGTTGTTCTAACTCTCAGCAGCCTCAGACGTAACTATTCTTCAAAACCCATCTGATCCTGGAAATAATCTACAGTTCAATTATCTGATTTTGCTAAGTACAAAGGAGATGGAAATTATGAGATTTTCAATATATAGTATAACATAAATGAGTGACAAAGGATTCGGCAAATGTATATCAGCAGAACAAAGAGGAAATTTGCATATCACAGCCATGAATGGTGTAAATCTGTTCTATTGAATTATCTGTGTTTTAAGAAAAACCCTCTGGCACTATTCTTATGCCACAGTTACACACAGACTTTCCAGAGAATTGCATACCTGGGTATTCATTTCAAACACTAACTCTGATTGCACATCTCACAGCCTTCCAACCTCTGGGTAAATAGGCTAGGAACTTTACCATTGCAGAGAGAAAAAAAATGAAGGTGGATATAACTCAAGTAACTATAATTTTCATTGCACAGATATTATGTTACTTAATTCAGTAAGGAAAGAACTTAAGTGCCAGTACAAACTGAAATTCAAAATTAGAAGGATTTCCTGACATCAAGCAATGGCTTTGGTTGAGAAACCCAGGCTCACCTGTTTTGTCGTGGGGAGAGCGAAGCCAGGTCTGAGTTTTCTATGAAGTCTGCTCCCCCTTCAAAAGACTAGACAGCAGCACACCGTGCGCGAGACCCCGCCCCTGCCCCAGCCCCCCTTGTCCAACACTGCCCCCACTCTCGCACCCCAACCCTGTCCAACACCACTCCCCCGTCCACCCCTAGCCCTGCTTGCCCTCAATCCCATTCAACACCGCTCCTCCATCCGCCTCCCAACAGCATCCAGCACTGCCCACTGTCAACCCCCACCCACATCCTACCCCTAAACCCATCCAACATTGCCCCCTTCCACCCTACCCCCAACTCCCCAAGCCCATCCAACACTGCCCCCCATCCCCTCTCCGTGACAGCCCGACTGACCACCAACAAGCACGCGCGTGCGTGCGCGCGCACACACACAACCTTTTACTGCAATGTTTTGACAGGTTCCACCTTTGTCCTGTACACGACAATGTTAGAGAGATTATCTGGGGAAGGGGAGTGTAGGGTATACAACTGTGTAGAACGCCAGGGAAAGTGTGGGGAGAGAGCGCGGGCAAGAGGTCAGTCATTTGGAGACAGTGCCTGGGCTCCCATCGATGTCCAGGCCTGTTCTCGGCAGCATTTCCGTAAGCCAAGTTCACTTTTAATCACTGTAATTAAAATACACGATAAATGTTGGAAACACATCTTTGATGTAATGTTTCAATTGGGACCTCAAGATCTCCTTCGGATAACTGATATTCAGGTAATTGATATTCGGATAATCGAGGTCCTCTGAATATGGTCACGTGGTTGAAATCTATGACTCTTTGTATTTTGAGGAACCATTTTGTGTTAAATTGGCAAGAAAATGACAGCTTCACAGAATTAATCATTAAAATATAGATTCAAGTGTCAGTGGACAGAGAGCAAAACAGAGGCATGGAGCAAAGTAAACATTTTATAGCTTCAACCAGCACCACTTTCAGTCTTTTAAACAGATGTCCATACTTAGGCAGATACAACATTCAATGCTATCCTGGAAAATGCAAAGTCATTCAACATGATCACGACTGATCCTCTATATCAATGGCATATTCCTGTTTTCTACTTCATACTTATTTTTTAAAATGACCAAACTTTCTTGAATATACTCAGTGACCCAACATCAACAGCTTTCTGTGAAAGCGAATTCCACAGGGTGACCACCTTCCAAGTGAGGAAATGTCTCCTTATCTCTATCCTAAATGATGTCCGCTTTATCCTGGGACTGTGCCCCCTTGCTCTATATTCCCCATCCAGGGAAGCATCTAGTCTGTCCAGCCCGATTTAGAATTTCACATGTTTCAATCAAATCCTCTCTCATCCTTCTAAACTCGAGTGAATATTGACCCAATCAAACTAATCTCTCCTCATAGGACAATGCTGCCAAATGTTGGAGGGGGTGGTGTCTCAAATTTGTATAGTCGGTAGGAGACAAAAATTGACAGCTCTGATCATACAGGCATCTGATGTATACTCTGGTCAATATTATTTTCGGTTGAAATCGGTGGGAAGGAAACGTGGGTATGATGTATGATGGGTAAGCCATCCATTGCCAACAGTTGTCCATCTTGGCCTACATTGAAAATTAACCCTTGGATGCTGACATCACAACACAAAGGGCAGACACTTCCTGGGCCCTGAATGACACGGGTGTGGTGAGACATTTGGGTAAATTGTGTGACATGTCAAGTAAGGCCCTTCTTGAAATCAAGATTTAAAAGTCACATTTTCCAAATCAATCCTCAATACGAGACAAGATTCTTGCTAAAGAGTGGTGAGAGGCCAATTAATGGGGATTACCATTCATTATCATCATGATTATTACTTAATCGCAAGTCATTAAAATGCACGTTTCCATCATCCCATGCACAAGACAAGAACTAGGTGCTGATAATTCCCAATGTGAATGGTGAAGAAAATAGATGGGGACTCTAGCTCACTGCTTATTTATATTCACTCACGGAATATGGATGTCACTGGCTGGGTCAGCATTTACTGTCCATACTTAGTTACCTTTGAGAAGAAGGTAGTAAGCTACCTTCTTGAACCACTGCAATCCATGTGCTGTAGGTAGACCCAGAATGCCCTTAGGGAGGGAATTTCAGGATTTTGACCCAGCAACACTAAAGGTAATATACATCCAAGTCCAGATGGTGAGTGGTTTGGAGGGGAACTTTGGAGTGATGTGTATCTGCTGCCCTTGTCCATCTCAACATCAACAATTGTGGTTTGAAAGATGCAGGGCAAGGACGCTTGATGATAGTTTGAAATACATCTTTTGGGTTATACACACTGCTGTTACTGAGCAGTGATAGAGGGAGTGATGTGATGCCAATATATAAACTGCGTTGTGCTGGATGGTGGCAAGCTTCTTGAATGTTGTTGGAGCCAAGTAAGTCAGGAGTATTCCATCACATTCCTGACTTGCCCTGACACTGACTTACTGTTATAAAGTTGAAGGTGTGTACTGTACCTTTAAGAGAGTGTGAATGATGTTCTGAACTGAGAGATCACAAGCACCTGTGATATGACTAATTGGCAGACTCAGAGTATACTGGAAAATTGAAAATATGTAACATTTATCTGTGAAATGGATACCTGAGTTGTTGCTGTTTTGACATCAGTTTAAATTATGCCTCAGGATACTAAAACCCAGTCGAGTCTGAATTTATTGTTTCATCAATATCAAACCAATGAGACGATCCAATGTTGGAGATATACAAATGCAGCATTTTGAAAATTGGAGACAGAACAACTGCCATCGAGAGAGACACGAAAGATTAAGAAACACTCTATCAAAGGTACCTGTTCGTATGAAACATACTTGCAGTAAAAAGAAAGAAGACGACCCAGGGAGATCTTCAGTTTGACAAAGAAGGACACTGAAGATGACAGCTGCTGTGTGATTTTGAAATTAAATTGATGTAATTTCAATAAGTGTCTTATTGGAACAGCATATTGTTATCGAACTGGAGGCAAGTAATAAGTAGTTAAAAGAAAAGGGGGCTTAGAGTGGTGAATAATTGTTGTTTAATGTTCACTGTTATAGAAAATAATATCGTTTATATTTTACCTCGAAGTAGTGGAATTTGGGAGTCCTCTGTCACTCATATTTTAACAGATTACAAGGTGAGGTGAGCTTTTCTGGGTGTTCGGTTTAATTAACAGAAGGGTTCACAGCCGTGTCTAACAGTTACTCACTGCCAGATTTCAAGCCTATGACCTCCTTTGTGGACACTGTATTTATAAGATGAGTTCAGTTCATTTCCTGGTCAATAGTAACCCCCCAGGATATCGATAGTGGGGGAATTCAGTGATGGTAATGCCATCAAATATCAAGAGCTGATGATTAGATTCTCACTTTCTGGGGATGGTTATTGCCAAGCAATTGTGTGGCATGAATGTTACTTGCCACTTGTCAGCCCAAACCTGGATATTGGTCCAGATTATGACACATTTGGACATGGAGAGCTTCAGTATCTGAGTAGCCACAAATGGTGCTGAACATTGTACAATCATTAGTGAACATCCCCACTTCTGACATTCTGATAGAGAAAGATCATTGATAAAACAGCTGAAAATAGCTTGGCCTAGGCACACCCCTGAGGAACTCTTGCAGAGATGATCTGGAGCTGAGATGACTGACCTCAAACAGCCACATTTTTGGGGAGGGTATGACTGTTGTGGAGAGTTTCCCCCAGATTCCTACTGACTCCAGTTTTGTTAGAGCCCCTTGATGCCATGCTTAGTCAAATGCAGCATTGATGTCAAGGGTCTTCAGTCTCCCCTCACTCTGGAATTCAGCTCTTTTGATCCAAGGCTGTAATGAGGTTAAGAGCTGAATGGCCCTGGTGGAACATAAACTGGGCATCACCGAGCATGTGCCACTTGATAGTACTGTTGACACCTTCCATCACTTTAGTGTAGTCATTGGCCGGATTGGATTTTATCTGTTTTTTTATGTATGGGACATACCTGGACAATTTCTATTTGTCGGGTAGACACCGGTGTTATAACTGTACTGGAACAGCCTGGTTAGGAGTGCAGCAAGTTCAGGAGCACAAGTCTTCAGTAATATTGACTGGAATGTTGTAAGAACCCAGAAGCTTTGCGAGATCCAGTGTCTCCAATCGTTTCTTGATATCACGTGGAGTGAATCAAATTGGCTGAAAGCTGGCATTTGTGCTTCTGAGGAACTCTGAAGGAGGTTGAGATGGATTTTACACTTGAGACTTCTAGTTGAAAATTGTTATGAATGTTTCAGCCTTATCTTTTGTGCTGATGAGCTGGGCTCCACTGTAAATAAGGATGGGGACATTTGTGTAAGCTTCCCCTTTTCCAGTGAGTTTTTTCATTGTCCACTACCAGTCATAACTAAGTGTGGAGGGATTGAAGAGTTTAGGTCTGATTGGTTAGTTATGGAATGCTTAGCATTGACAATCACTTGCTGTGTATGCTGTTTGGCTCACAAGCAGTCCTGTTTGTAGTTTCACCAGTTTGAATTTCACATTTAGATATGTCTAGCACTGCTCCTGGCATACCTTCCTGTACTCTCCATTGAACTTGTTGAATTTGTGGCTTGGACACATAACACCAGCATCTCTGGGTACACTTCGTAGACAGTGACGATCTCATACCCTCTTCCGTCAACTGAATATATAAAAGTTTGTATCCACATACGAATACATTCAAGAACAGTTTCTTCCCCACTGTTATATGACCTCTGAAATGGGTCTTTAATGTTAATGTTGATGTCTCTCTCTCTGCACCCTCTCAGCAGCTGTAACATTGCATCCTACACTCTATTCTGTTACCTTGATGCATAGTTTTATCTGTCTGTAAGCATGTATGGCCACACTTTTCACTATACCTTGGTATACATGATGGTAATAAATCAAATCAGATCTGACATATGCCAACCTCAGGAGAAAGCGAGGACTGCAGATGTTGGAGAGTCAGAGTCAAAAGGGTGGCACTGGAAAAGCACAGCAGGTCAGGCAATATCCAAGGAGGAGGAGAGTTAACATTTCAGACTCAAGCCATTCATTAGGAATGTGGAGGGGGAAAGGGAATGAGTGATAAATATGGGACTGGGGGTGGGGGGGTGGGGGGGGGGGGAGGGGGAAGGTGGATGGGAAGGTAATAGGTGGATACAGGTAGGGGGTAATTGTGATAGGTCAGTAAGGAATGTAGAGCACATAAATGGAAAGGAAAATGGACAGGTAGGACAGGTCAACAGAACAGTGCCGAGTTGGAGGGTTGAATCTGGGATGAGATTGGGGGAGGGGAGATTTGGAAATTAGTGAAGTCGATGTTGATGCCATATGGTTGTAGGGTCCTGAGGTAGAGGATGAGGTGTTCTTCCTCGCTTAGATTTGATGGCGGAAGAGGCCCAGGATTTCCATGCCCTTGGGGGAGTGAGGGGGGAGGGGGAGTTGAAGTGGTCAGCCACAGGACGGTGAGGTTGATTAGTGCGTGTATACCAGAGATGTTCCCTGAAATGCCTCCGTGAGTTGATGTCATATCTCCCCAATGTACAGGAGACCACATTGAGAGCAATGGATGCAGTGGATGAGGTGGGTGGATGGGCAGGAAAGTCTCTGCTGAATGTGGAAAGATCCTTTGGCGCCTTGGACGGAGGTGGTGGGAAAGTGTGGGCGCAGGTTTTACACTTTGTGCGACAGCAAGAGAAGGTGCTGTGTGTGGAAGGTGGATTGGTGGGGCGGGGGTGGGGTAGAAGGGTGGGGGGTTGGACCTAACAAGTTTATCATGGCAGGAATAGTTTCTGCAGAATGTAGATAGGGGTGAGGAGGGAAATATCTTTCTGGTGGGGTTTGACTGTAGATAGCTGAAATGGTGGAGGATAATGCACTGTATCGAGATTAGCGGCATCACATGGCATCAACAATCAACTTCACTAGTTTTCAAATCTCCCCTCCCCACCTCATCGCAGATCCAACTCTCCAATTTGGCACCCCTGGACCTGCCTGACCTGTCCATCTTCCTTCCCACCTATCCACTCCACCCTCCCCTCTGACCTATCACAATTGCTCCTGCAATCCATCTGCATCCATCTAAAGACTTCCCACCCATCTTATCCACAGCGCCATCCCCACTCCCCTTATTTACCTCTCATTCCCTTCCCCATCCACATTCCTGATGAAAGGCTTATGCCCCTCAAAACGTCAGCTCTCCTGCTCCTCAGATCTTGCTGTGCTTTTCAGTGCCACCTTTTTCGACATACCAACCTCATGACATCCTGATGACACATCTCAGCTCTATCTACAGTATGTTTCTGCACATAAATGCTGCAATTCGAGAATACCACCATCTATTATTGCAATGCTGCTGCAAGAATACTGTCTGTGTTTGAACAGGCTCTCAGCTTGCACACTAGACTAGACTGCCTCCCAGGGCTGTTCTCTTGCTCTTTTAGTACTCACTCACTTTGAGCTTATTTCAATGGTCAGAAAATCCGTGCTTTGCCTTGCCTTAAGTGCAGAACATCTGCAAGACAAAAGGTCCTCCACAAATCTGGCCTGGCATTGTGGAGCAAACCCTGGATCATCAAGGTCCACCGGGAGGCCTTAGAGAACATTGACCACTTCCAATACCTCAGGGATGTCCTGTTGATCAAAACAGCTATTGATGAAGAGATCCAGCATCATGTCCAGTGTGCTAGTGCAACATTCGGCACATTGGAAAAAGGGTGTTTGAGAACAACAATAGGTCCAACACCAAGATCATGGTTTACAGAGCTGCAGTGGTTTCCGCCCTCCTCTGTGACTCTGAAAAGGGCCAGTGCAATGCTCCAAGCCAGCTCCCCTCAGGTTATTTTAAGAAGGTAGTCTAGAACCTAACTTTTTCTGATTTTAAAGGCAGATGTGACGTGGGTGTTCTAGGTATAATGCAACTGGTCAAACCATTCGACTTTAAGCAAAACAAAATTTACTTAAACACTACAAGTGAAACACGATCAAAGAAAGCAGAATTTAGAATAATTTAACATTGGAAAACTGAACCAACCCAATACAGTAACGATTACTAATGAAGTGTTCCAATCCATTCCACAAACACATCCTTGGGCAAAATGGTAAATTCTATTGGAGATTCTTACAGGCAAGAAGGAACAACATCTAAATGAGATTTCAGAAGAAGGTCACAGGAAGCTGACTGAAGCTTGCAACTCCCCTGGACTCTCACATCTTGTGACGACTTAGCTAAAACAAACTAGAGAAAACCTGAACTGAGGAAACTGGCCACTCCCCTTCCATTGTTGAACTAAACCCTTTGACACTTCTGTCTTTATTACTTGTCTTCAAAAAAATCAAAGACAAAATAACTTTATCAAAGTGACAACATTGACACACTGTCTACAATAGATAACTCAAGGCGCTGGAACAATACCAACAAAATTGCTGGTGCAGGATACTGTGAACCCGCTGGAAAGAAAGATGCACCAATACCGGCATTCACAACCAGGCCAACATCCCTAGCATTGAAGGTACTGACTACCCTTCATCAGCTATGATGGGCTGGGCATGTCATCTGCACAACCAACACGAGACTCTCCAAGCAGATGCTCTACTCCCAGCTTTGAAATGACAGGCGAGCCACAGGGGGACACAGGAAACATTTCAATGATACCCTCAATGCCTCACTGGTGATGTGCAGCATTCCCACAGACAGTTAGGAATCATTGGCCCAACACCGACCAAAGTGGAGGAAGAGCATCTGGGAAGACGGCGAGTACCTCAAGACTTGCCATCAGGATAAAAATGGAAGCCAGGTGAAAACAGCAGAAGGGGTGCGCTGCCGCACCAAATGTTCCATCCATCCCTTTGCTCAACCACCTTTTGCCCCAAGTGTAACAGAGTCTGCAGTAGCCATATTGGTCTGTGCAGCCACCTACGGACCCCACCTGAGAATGGAATAGAGTCACCCTCATCTGCAAGGGACCACCAATGGGCTCACAGTACCTCTTTCGTGTCTTGTTGTTTAGTCCAGACACAAAGGCAGGTAGCTTGTCATTAGTCAAGGTGCGCACATGGATCTGTCATAAGGGTGGTAAGGTAAGGATCCTCTGCTCAAACTGGATAAGGAACCTAATGTCAGGCACTTCACCATCAATGGGGAAGTGATAGTGGTTACCTGAATGAGCTAGTAAGCAATGCAGAGAGCCTGTTGGCTTAGGGGTGTGAGGATGTGGGAAGCACTGGTGAGGTTGAGAGTAAGTGAGGGAAAATGTTGCATGCAACATTGTGGGTGGTGGAGCACAGGACGCCATGGCTCCTGGGTGCAGTGTCAGAGACAGAGTGAGTGTGATGTGCAGACAGGAGATGGTGGCATTTAGCCTGGCAGAGCAGAGAATGTCATTGACCTTCTTCCTGCACTGCTGAGTGTCTGCCCCAACGGTTATTATCCACACTGACTGGGGGCAACCCCAGACAAGGCTGGAAGGATCTGGTGTCATGGCTTCCTAATCCAGTTTTGAGGGAAAATGACATTCCTCCTCTGCACCACTCCATACACCAGGACCTCCAGTCTCTCTCCGCAACACAAGGTGCCAAATCCCCTTTATCTGCCATGCCTGGGGCAAATGTCATGAACAGCACAAGGCAAGCCAGACCAACAATGCTTGATCAGGTGTTGAATGTCTTTTAAAGATGCTGCCAATGATCCTGGGATATCATGGCAGTCGTGAGTACTTCTGGCTATGGCAAGTGGGAGAACTGGTCTAGCACTGGATAAGCTATGGGAAGGGCAGAAAAGAAGGCAAGAAAGGAGGGGTGGTGGCGTTTTTGTAACTAGGCAAGATATTTCTGAAAAATTATCCGGTGAAAATATGGGTAGAAATTACAAACAAGAAAGGAAAGATCAACTTGATGCTATAACCCCTCCCCCCCAAAGCCAATAGTAAGAGGGAAATTGAGAAATAAGTATGTAGATAGATCTCAGATATATGTAAGCATAATAAAGTTGTAATAATGGGGGATTTTAATTTTCCAAACATTGACTGGGGCTATCAGAGTGTTAAAGGTTTGGATGGTGAAAAACTTGTCAAATTTGTTCAACAATTTTTTTATTAATATGTTGACGCTCCTATTAGAGGAAGAGCAAAACTAGATTTTCTTTTGGACAATAAAGCAGGGCAGGTGACTGACATAAAAGTGGGAAAACACTTTGGGTCTACCGATGATAATTCTATTAGTTATAAAATGGTTTAAGGAAAAGGATCAGCCTTCCATAAAAGTTATAGTTATTAACTGGAGTAAGGCAAATGTTAATGGGATCAGACAAAAACTTTCAAAATTAATTGAAGTAGACTGTTCACAGGTAAAAGAATGTCTGACAAATGGGAGGCATTTAAGAATATGATAACGGGAATTCAGAGGCAGTATATTCCCGTTAGAATGAAAAGTAAGATTGGATGAATAAAGATATTGAGATTCTAGTCCAGAATAAAAGAGAATCTTATTTTAGATATAGACAACTTGGTTCAATTGAATCTCTTAATCAATATAAAGAGTATAAGGGCATTCTAAAGAAAGAAATCAGGAAGGCAAAGAGGGAATTTGAGATAGCATTGGCAGATAAGGATAAAGATAATCCAAAGAAATTCTACAAATACATTAAGAACAAGAAGGTAACTAGTGAGAGGTAGGGCCTCTTAAAGATCAAGAAGATCATCAAGGAAATGGAAGCGATACTATATGAACATCTCACGTCAGTTTTTACTGTGGAGAGAGAAATGGAGTCTAGAGAAAGCAGAGAAATAAACTTTGATGTTTTAAAAACCATTCACGTTACAGAAAAGTAAGTTTGGGAGACTTAAAGAATATAAAGATGGATAAATCTCCATGACCTGATCTATGTATCTCAGAACATTGTGGAAAGTAAGAAAGGAAATTTTGAGACCCCCTTATTGGGCTAACTGAGAGAAACCCTCCAGGAAATGCAACAAAAACACTTACTGATTTCTGGAAATGTTCACTCTTTGGAATTCTTAATCTTCATTTGTCAGGCTCTGGGCAGTAATTTTATATCAAACCATCCATTTCTGGAAGAAATTCTCACAGAAACAACTTTTAGTTGGCAGGGATGACATATTACATTCTGAAATTTAAAAATGGGTGAGACAAAGCAGAAAAACCTAAGCCTTTATGTCTGGCCTCACAAATGTTCACTTAGACAAGATACAAACATCCCCTGAAAGCCACAGAACAACAACCTCAGCAATAACATTTCCTTCAGTGGAAGAAGAGGTAAAAAAAAACAGATGAACCTTTCATCTGAGTGCAATTGTGCTGTGGTACGCACTTTTACTAAACTAGGAGCATTCCATTTCCTATCATTTTTAAACCATGCTAAACTTTAATCCTGTTCAAAATGCAGTAAAATCAATATAAATGTGCAATTTCCTTTCATATGTGCAAGTACATATGGGTAAAAGCAGAAAATACCGTAAAAATTGAAACGCTTCTCTCAAGTCTTGCTTGAATATATTCATGAGATATTGTATTAAACTTTAATTTAAAAGACCTCTACTATTTCAGAATAATCAGATTCAGAGGATGTAAATCATTACAACTTCTGCTTGAAACAATTTTTTTGTCATCTATAACCTAAAGCATCAATGTATTTATATTTTCTTCTTTTATGGACTATAAGATGGTGATTTAATGATGTACAATTTCATACATCAGCTCACATCAGTGCCTTCTGAGCTGAAATTCATATCTTAAATGCTGGAAAACATGTACTAACCCTGACATATCAAATGATTGAATTGAACTGATCTGGTCCGCTGGTTAAAGAAAGTGTACAGAACAAAAGACATACAAGAAATGACTTCAATTACATATTAAAATAATTCTGGAAGGGAGTTGCAAATATTTTGAAATGACATAGAACATGTTTTAATCAGCCCGGAGTAATTGTATGCCCTTAGTTTTCCATATATAGTGCGGATCACATCTTTAATTTCAATATGAGTTATATGACAGTTGATGTTCACTTCGCTAATCTCCAGCTTTCAGTTAGATTTGTGACTTTCGTATCTTGGTGCTGCTGAGACCCAACCTAAACGTCACTTGAAACCAAGGTGTCAGCATCATTGCAAGGGCCTTCATTCCCCCTGGCAATGTTACAGAAAGTACAAAGTACAGCAGAAGTTGACATGATTATTCAAGATGTATAAAAGTAGCATGCAATGGCACACATGTTTCTCTAGCATTAGACTGATTCAGGTCTTCAAAATATGTCTTTTGCACACTGAAAAGCAGGCTAGAGAATAAATTAGAAATGACCTAGAAAAGTTAAGCTGCATGGAAATTGGAATGCCCAATTTCTTTGGGAATTCCTGACATGATTCACAACTTGCTGCTGCTCTGTGTCTGAATGAGATATGTAGCATCTAAAATTTGTTTGCCCACCTCAGTGTCTGGAGCGTTTGTAGCTCTGAGCTGATCCCACATTGTAATGTTTCCTGTAGCACAACAAATGGTTTCTGTGCTCTGCAAGGGTTTAACCCTGTTTCATATGATATAGTATGATGAGGTTGTTTGTTTATAAATGGACACAGCAGTTAACCCAGATCTATTCTGCCACAGGTGCAGCAATGGGCTCTTTATCATCAGTAAGGTATTCGTTTCTGATGATGTGAGACTTTCTTTAGCTCCAATAGACATTGATACAGTTCCTGGTATTTACATATATGTTGCAATCATTGACATTGCTTAACTGGCTAATACTGAGCAGTTTGGTTGCAAACTATAGCATGCTTTGCTCAGTGTCATGTTACAAGTCTCCCCAGTAAGATGGCGACTGAGACGTTTACAAAATCAGGTCACATGCCATGATAGAGTAATGACATCATCAGTATATCTCTTAAAAGGTATATAGCTTACCAGCTGCAAGACATTAAAAAAAATTGTGGTTCAGGAACCCATTGCTCCATAAAGGCATATATATTCCTGGTATTCTCTCTCACACACACACACACACACACACACACACACACACACACACACACACATAGTCACTGTCACTGCTGTGCCTATAAAAGGGAGGTTGCACTATTGGATTAAAAGATCACTCAGGGTCAAGAGAGATATCAATTCAGCCAGGGAAGAAGCTCCCCTCTTCATTGATATGAGTAGATTGAGTAGATTCCCCCTAGTGTGGAAACAGGGCCTTGGGCCCAACAAGTCCACATGGACCCTCTGAAGAGTAACCCACCCAGACCCAGTTCCCTCTGACTAATGCACATAACACTATGGGCAATTTAGCATGGCCATTTCACCTGACCTGCACATCTTTGGACTGCGGGAGGAAACCTGCCAAGAGGCAATGGCCAGACAATTGGAGATCAGTAGATACATAATTTACTGGATTTTATTAACCCTACAGGGACAGAACTGAAGATGGCAGGACCTGTAAAATGGCAAGGGAAGGCAGGAGTGAAAATTGGAATGCCCATCAACTTCTGTGCTGCCATGTCATCTTGCCAGTGGTGGGAAAAGTGACAGATTGCATTCCCAACCAGAATTGAATCAAACCACCTCAAATTCCCCTACAAGCTACTCATAATATTGACTTAGAAATATCTCACCATTCCTTCACTGTTCCCTCGGATATTTCTACAATACTGGACCTTCAATTTTGGTGTCATCTGGAAACTTATTAACTATACGTCCTTTGTTCACATCCAAATCATTTTTTCAGATGATGAAAAGTAGTGAACCCAGCACCGACCCTTGCGGCATACCACTGGTCACAGGCGTCCAGTCTGAAAAGCAACCCTCCACCACCGCCTTCTGTCTTCGACCTTTCAGCCAGTTCTGTATCCAAATGGCTAGTTCTCTCTGTATTCCATGAGACCTAACCTTGCCTACTAGTCTCCCTTGGGGAATCTTGTCGAACACCTTACTGAAGTCCATATAGATCACGTCCACCACTCTGCCCTCATCAATCCTCTTTGCGACTTCTTCAGCAAACTCAATCAAGTTCATGAGACATGGTTTCCTGTGCACAAAGCCATGTTTAATGTTTATCTTTGTTGATTCTTTCAATCTATGAAAAGTTATTAAAGTCTGAAGTGTATAATATCAGATCACAGACAATAGTTTTGCTTTGTCTCCGTGATTCCTTACAGCCCACACCAAGATGGTGTCCATGTTTCTGGTGGTGTGGTATGTATTTCTCTATTTCCAGGAATCTGCAGGTCACCTTGGAAGGAAGTGGTAAGGTTTGTGAGGGAGCAGGAAGATTTGAAGGAAGCAACATTCACCAGTTGCAACAGGACACGATAAGATGGTCTGAAAAGGGACTTTCACACACCATTGTGGACTCGACTGTACCTCCATTTTAGATTTCTGTTCACAAAGCCTCCTTGGCCAACAACCTAGTTTAGCGGTCAGCCTGACCTGGGACACAACTTGTCACAGGCAATATATTAGTAACTCCAATACTCAGAGTACAACAGGATCTTGATCAGGTGGGCCAATTGGCTGAGGAATGGCAGATAGGGTTTAATTTATATAAATGCGAGGTGCTGCATTTTGGGAAAGCAAATCTTAGCAGAACTTATACACTTAAGGGTAAATCCGAGGGAGTGTTGCTGAACAAAAAGACCTTGGAGTGTAGGTTCATAGCTCCTTGAAAGTCAAGTTGCAGGTAGATAGGATAGTGAAGAAGGCGTTTGGCATGCTTTCCTTTATTGGTCAGAGTATTGAGTATAGGAGTTGGGAGGTCATGTTGTGGCTGTACAGGACGTTGGTTAGGCCACTTTTGGAATATTGCATGCAATTCTGGTCTCATTCCTATTGGAAGGATGTTGTGAAACTTGAAAGGATGTTACCATGGTTGGAGGATTTGAACTAAAGGGAGAGGCTGAATAGGCTGGAGCTGTTTTCCCTGGAGCGTCGGAGGCTGAGGGGTGACCTTATAGTGGTTCATAAAATCATGAAGGGCATGGATAGGACCAACAGACAAAGTCTTTTTCTCTAGGGTGGGGGAGTCCAGATCTAGAGGGCATAGGTTTAGGGTGAGAGGGTGAAGATTTAAAATAGACTTAAAGGCAACCTTTTCACGCAGAGGGTGGTGCGTGTATGGAATGAGTTGCCAGAGGAAGTGGTGGAGGCTGGTACAATTGCAACATTAAAAAGGCACCAAGATGGGTATATGAATAGGAGGGGTTTAGAGGGTCATGGGTTAGGTGCTGACAAGTGGGACTAGATTGGGTTGGGGTATCTGGTCAGTGTAGATGAGTTGGACTGAAGGATCTGTTTCTGTGCTGTACATCCCCATGACTCTATGACAAAGCAATCAGCAATAACTCTACCTGGAATACACTATTATAAGACACAGACAAACTTATACAGAAATTGAAGGCAATTGGCTATGTCTGGGAGAGGAAGGAGTTGAAGCCACATGAACAAAACTTTTTCAGCACCTGTTTGATAACTGAATGCCTCATGCTACAAGAATATATGACTGCCCTGCTGAAGAATTCAAGGAGTTAATTGTAGGAAAACTGTGTCTTCAAACAGACAGCTAACACCAAATATAACAAGGAACAGAGGAGTTGCTTCTGATAAGGAAGCAAGATGTAGACAGAAGGAATTCAAAACAGTAATCAGTGTTTTGGATGAAAGGAATCTAAAAAAACTCAACAATACTATCACATCAATGCCTGAAGGATAAAAAAAACTGTACAACAAAGCAACTCTAGAACTCTCTGGAACTTCAAAGAACAACACTGCATAAGGACTGAACCCTGGACATTTCCAGAGATTGAAGCTATTGGTTGGTATCATAGCTAAATTCCACCATTAATCGGTTAATAGCTAAGTTGAGTTTCGAGGGGCCTTTCTTTGATTGCTACATGCAATAAAGTTTAAATCATTGGATCACAGTTTTTCTCTTGGTCAGACAAGAGAAGATCATCTGAAACATATGAAAATGTGTTGTGATCCAAGCTGATGTTTTTACTCAACAAGTCAGATTCCAGACTAAAGTCTGGCTTGATAAATCAGATTTAATCTTTTTCTTAACTTAAAGAGGTGGTCTTTCTCTGAAACACAAGCACTAGTGCTGCAGATTTGTCTTAAGTGATGAATCAGAAGTTATTATGCAAATCACAGATAAGTTAGAACACACCAAACTATTTACCTAAAACACAATTCGAAAGACTTTTGAAACATACAGTAAAAATACCAACTATCCCAACCCTATCCAACATTGGAGAAAGTTTGCTTCTCCATCACACAGGTTTGACTTTCCTGTTCCTTTCAATTTCTGGTCCTGAGAGTTTGGTAGCTTTTTCCTTGGTTGAGTTTAAGCTTTCTCAGTTTAGAATGACCTCTTCTGAATTCTAGCCAAACATTTACTGTCTGGAACTTTTATACTAAAACATTTAGATTTATAAAATCAATGGGGTATAGAGAGAGTTAATGGTAGTTGTCTTTTTCCTAGAATGGGGGATTTCAAAATCAGTGCACAGTTTTAAGGTTAGAAAAGGGAGATTTGAAAAAGACATGAAAGGCAACTATTTTACATAGAGGGTGGTTTGTGTGAGGAATGGTCTTTTGGAGGAAATGGTGGTTTAAATGACACTTAGATGGGTACTTGAATAGGAAAGGTTTGAAGGGATATGGGCCAGGAGCAGTGAGTGGGTCTAGTTGAGTTTGGGTTTATGTTCAGTATGGACTAGTTGGATTGAAGGATCTGTTTCTGTGTTATTTGACTTTATGACTCTAGTTCTGACTGATGTTCTTTCTAAGAAGTAATTGTTTCATACATCTAACTTCCACCAGGACCTCCGTGAACTGAAAACAAAAGCTTTCCCAGCAAAAAAAATACACAGGTTCACTAATCCTGCTAAACTGAAAGAAAGAGAATACAGAGGAACCTCAATTATCTGAATATTAATTATCTGAATTTCGAATTATCCGAAGATCTCAAGGTCCCAATAGAAACATTACATCAAACTGGTGTTTCCAACACTGATCACGTCTTTTGTTTACAATGATTAAAAATGAACTGGGCTTACTGAACTGCGGCCAAGAACAGTCCTGGACATCGATGAGAGCCCACTGTCTCCAAATGACTGACTGCCACCCTCTCTATCTCTCCACACACTTTCCTTCGAGTTCTACACAGGGGTGTACCTGAAACCCCCCTTCCCCAGATAATCTCTCCAACATTGTCCTGTACTATCCAACATTGGGGGGCAGACAGGGGCAGTGTTGGGCAGCTTTGGGCAAGCTTGTGGGTGTGGGGGTAGGGGCAGACGGAGAGTGTGGGCAGACGGGGGTGGGGGTGGGGGCTCGTGAGTGCTGTGCTACGGCCTAGTCGCCTGAACGGGGAGCAGACTTAGCAAATGCTTGCTGTGTCAATCCCATTGAACTGATGGGGGTGGGGGGGTGGGGTGCAGGGGGAGGAGGCTTCAGCAATGCTGCAGGTCCCTTACACACAAAAGTGTGTGTCTGCTCAGAAACAAACCCTGAGACAGAGAGACAGAACAAGGCAGGCAGAATGAGGGAAAAGGAAACTTCAGAAAATTCTGAGTTCCAGAGGAGAGACATTGAATCAATTAACCGAATAATCAATTATCTAAACGGATTACAACTCGTCCATCTCATTTAGATAATCGAAGTTCCTCTGTACTCCTCAATGTTTACTCTGTCCATGCATAGAAGTTTCACAATCCAGGCGAATTCCCATTATCCCCCTAGGCTTGGAGATGGGATGGTGCCTCCTCCTCTCTATGTCACAGCCATGGTGTAGACCAAGTGCTAGCACATCAGCAGTTCCATAGCTGTATAAGGTACTGCTCTATGTTCCCTTCCAGTATACAGCAATGGCCTTCAAATAGCTCACCACTTCGCTGCCACAAATGTGGCTTCAGCAAAAATAAATCATCTTGTTGAGTGACTTTTCAAATAGCCGCATAACAGGTCTGACATTGTTATATAAGGCTTCTTGATTGAGGGGTCTGAAGAACAAAAATGCTGCCTGGACATGCATTGCCTGTTGAGTGTCTTTAGCTTTTTGATTCTATTTCATACATTGACCATATTTAGTATCCTGGTTTAGTGGCGACATGATGTGGTCTTGGGGTACCCACATGAAATCCATCTATATGTGTCAACCTAAGGTAGCAATGCCATGAGAGTTGCATAGGTAACAGTCAGCAATGCACCATTCAGACAGAAACCTAAAGTTGACCTTCATAACATTACTATTTGTAGCTATACACCACACAAGTCTAAAACACGAGGGATAGAACATTATTCTATAAATATTTTTAAATCAACCCAGCACAGATATGCAAAGACACAGCTCTGTAGCAGGTGGAACTTGACCCCGGGCCTATAGGCTCAGAGGGACATTAATAATTGCACCACAAGAGCTCCTGTAACCTTACTTTATTTCACACGCATAACCATTTAACACATTTGGTAATTGCTAACAAAATCCATAGCTTTCTTATGCAAAGTGTAAAATCTCAGTAAAATTATTCTGCAGACATGCAACATTTCATGTTTGCAATAAAAATATGAACTCCTAATAAAATTTTGTTAGAAAGTTCAAATATTTAATATGTTCAGCATTTTACTATTTGACTGTGGCATGAAAGTACAATGTTACCCAAACCTATAGATGACGTACTTGATCTGATAATGTTTACTTAAAATTTAACTTGCACATCAATTGTAATCTTCACACATAGAATCTTCAACATTACAAGGATAAGATGCAGCATATTGAGCATAAGAGAAAACAGCAAAGAGAAATTTAGGATAAAGAGCCAAAGGCATGATTGAGGTGAAGAAAGTCCAGCTACTGGGGTAGCTAGGGTAGCTGGTTGCATGGAGCCAAAAACAGATTTGAATTAGGCCAAACAATTTAAATTATACACCAAAAAACACCAAACTCCAATCCAGTTTGATTTTAGAATACTGACAATCTTAAAAGCCAATGACACAACCCAATGTTGTGGGTAAAATTGAACAGTTGGGAGGAGAACTGCCAATTCACCAGCATGTAAAGACTGCCTTAAAATTAGCTCTCTTAAAGGTACCTTTATCGATCAGTAACCTGTGAAGCAGAATCCCCAAGAAGTAGAAAAGAATGCAGAGAAGAATCGAAAATTGCCTGGTTTTGAGATAAGAAGTTTTGTTTTGTAAATCTTAATTGGGATTTTTATCAAACCAGAATTGTAGAAGAGAAAGTAAAAGATAGGTTAGAGGAAGTTGTACATAGTCATTAGTTAATTATTCTCTGTTATATTTTAAGAAATAAAGTTATTAATTTTTACTTTAAATAGTCCTTGGCCTCTCAAATTTCCACAGATTACTGCATGGGATAAATCTTTTCTGTATTGCTGGTTTAAATTAAGCAGGAAAATTTACCCTGTGCTGTAGCAATTCAAACAAAGAGTATAAGAATAAACCCAGCAACTACCACTTAACCTCGGAGGTTCAAAAGTTTTGAGAAACAATAATCTGGAACAAAACTGATAGTTACTTATTCAAGTTTGGATTGATTCAGTAAAGCACCCACGGATTTTTAAAGTGTTTGACTAACTTGGATCAGCTTTTAACGAGGTAACAGAGAGGAACATTGAGGGCAATGTTACGGTGTATATGGGCTTCTAAAAGAATCTGAAAAAGTGTCACATGATATATTGCTTGCTAGCAATGTAGAAAGCCATGGAATAAAAGAGTCAGTAGCAGCATAGATACCAAATTGGTTGAATGACAAGAAAAGGTTTGTTGCCGTGAATCAATTTTGTTTTTAGACTGGAGGCAGTTATTAGGTCGAGTTTACCAGAAGTCAGCAGTAGAACTGTTGACTCAACATGTGGAAGTACTGTGAATTGTGCAGAGGATAGCAACAGATTTCAGAAAAATGCAACTTCCAGACTGAATGAGCAGACATACTGTAGATGGAGTTTAATATAGGGAACCAAGAAGTGATATATTTTGTCAGAAAAAATTAGGAGAAAGAATTAAAGAGTATAATTCAAAAACAGGCAGAGGAACAGAGAGGTCTGCAGTTGTATGTGCACAAATTGCTGAAAATTATAGGGCAGGTTGAAAAAGTTGTTACAAAGTCATACAGACTCCTTAGCTTTATCAGTAGATGTATGAAGTATGCAAACAATAATGGTATGATGAAGCTTTATAAAACAGTGGTTCAGGCTCAACTGGGATCTTGTATTCAATTCTAGGCACCACACAATGGAAAGGCTCTGAAGGCTTTAGACAGAATACAAACACAATTTGCAAGAATGGTCCCAGAGATGAGAGATTTCAGTTGCACAGATAGGTTGGCAAAACTGGGGATGTTCACCTTAAAAAATAGAAAGGGGAAAGACACTTGACAGAGGTATTCAAAGTTCAAAGAAATCTAGACATAAGAAATGGAGAAAAATTGCTCCCATTGTCAAAAAGGTCAAGAGCCAGAGAAGACAGATTTAAGATGATTACCAAAAGAGCCAAGGTGACATGAGGACTTTTTAAAATGTATGTAGACACTAGTTAAGACTGGGATGAAGATTTGCGTTGTGTCTGAAAATGTGTGGATTACCTCAATCCCCAAGTCACATGGAAACTTGCCACTGTTTGTCTGCCAATCCACTTTGATCTTCCACTGGAAGTGGGCGAATGGAACCCACATTTAATGCTCCAAGAAAATTGCATCTACACAGCAATTAAGTACTAAACCTACAAATGACCCTATTTTAACTTGCCAAGCAAGTTTAAATTCTGCTAATCTTTAGTCAGGACCAAACTTGAGTGCTTAAACCAGATTTGCAAACAAATGTGTCTTTTTTGCACAGCACTCATTCACAACAAGTTTTCAATTTCTCGCCGATATAACATTTTCACTCTTTGCAGTGGTTTTTGAATCAGGTATCAGCAACCCAGTCTCATAAAAATTTAGGAGAAAGTGAGGACTGCAGATGCTGGAGATCAGAGCTGAAAATGTGTTGCTGGAAAAGCGCAGGTCAGGCAGCATCCAGGGAACAGGAAAATCGACGTTTCGGGCATAAGCCCTTCTTCAGAAATGAGGAAAGTGTGTCCAGCAGGCTAAGATAAAAGGTAGGGAGGAGGGACTAGGGGGAGGGGCATTGGAAATGCGATAGGTGGAAGGAGGTCAAGGGGAGGGTGATAGGCCGGAGTGGGGTGGGGGCGGAGAGGTCAGGAAGAAGATTGCAGGTTAGGAAGGCGGTGCTGAGTTCGAGGGATTTGACTGAGACAAGGTGGGGGAGGGGAAATGAGGAAACTGGAGAAATCTGAGTTCATCCCTTGTGGTTGGAGGGTTCCTAGGCGGAAGATGAGACGCTCTTCCTCCAACCGTCGTGTTGCTATGGTCTGGCGATGGAGGAGTCCAAGGACCTGCATGTCCTTGGTGGAGTGGGAGGGGGAGTAGAAGTGTTGAGCTACGGGGTGGTTGGGTTGGTTGGTCCGGGTGTCCCAGAGGTGTTCTCTGAAACGTTCCGCAAGTAGGCGGCCTGTCTCCCCAATATAGAGGAGGCCACATCGGGTACAGCTGATGCAATAGATGATGTGTGTGGAGGTGCAGGTGAATTTGTGGCGGATATGGAAGTATCCCTTGGGGCCTTGGAGGTGTGGGCGCAAGTTTTGCATTTCTTGCGGTTGCAGGGGAAGGTGCCGGGAGTGGAGGTTGGGTTGGTGGGGGGTGTGGACCTGACGAGGGAGTCACGGAGGGAGTGGTCTTTGACTCCCTCGTCAGGTCCACATCCCCCACCAACCCAACCTCCACTCCCGGCACCTTACCCTGCAACCGCAAGAAATGCAAAACTTGTGCCCACACCTCCCCCCTTACTTCCCTCCAAGGCCCCAAGGGATTCTTCCATATCCGCCACAAATTCACCTGCACCTCCACACACATCATCAATTGCATCCGCTGTACCCGATGTGGCCTCCTCTATATTGGGGAGACAGGCCGCCTACTTGCGGAACGTTTCAGAGAACACCTCTGGGACACCCGGACCAACCAACCCAACCACCCCGTAGCTCAACACTTAAAATCCCCCTCCCACTCCACCAAGGACATGCAGGTCCTTGGACTCCTCCATCGCCCCACCATAGCAACACGACGGTTGGAGGAAGAGCGCCTCATCTTCCGCCTAGGAACCCTCCAACCACAAGGGACGAACTCAGATTTCTCCAGTTTCCTCATTTCCCCTCCCCACCTTGTCTCAGTCAAATCCCTCGAACTCAGCACCACCTCCCTAACCTGCAATCTTCTTTCTGACCTCTCCGCCCCCACCCCACTCCGGCCTATCACCCTCACCTTGACCTCCTTCCACCTATCGCATTTCCAACGCCCCTCCCCCAAGTCCCTCCTCCCTACCTTAGCCTGCTGGACACACTTTCCTCATTCCTGAAGAAGGGCTTATGCCCGAAACGTCGATTCTCCTGTTCCTTGGATGCTGCCTGTCCTGCTGCGCTTTTCCAGCAACACATTTTCAGCTCATAAAAATTTAAACAGTATTTAAAATTAGGAAGGTGTCACCTTTCATTACATCAATTAAAAATGAGTTGTTTAATTACTTTATTCAATGGTAATTGTTGAGTTTTTTTGTCGAGCCACTCTATATCGCACTTTGACCTCCTTTCCCTTCTAATCCACTGTTCCAACTGTGCAAAGCCTAAGCGTGCTCCAAATCAAGCTGCAGCTTAAGTGCTTTAATATCAAACCATCACTCTTTCACACACACACCAACTGATTTTCAGAATTCTCTATAATTGATGTAGTCTTTGTTACTAGCATAAACACTGTTTTCAGTCATTACATTTGCACTGCCCATAAGAAGTAAAATCTGTGACTGCTAGTTTCATCATCAATAAATCAAGAGCAACAAAGATGCCAGATGCAAATCTGTTCGAGAAATAATTCGAAAACAGTAAAGAAACTACGAGCTGAACATTTGCCAAATGCATCAATTTACTGACACTTGATGCGACATGAACCAATGCACAGATTGGAACTGTATATTTAATATAACTTCAAAATACTTTCAAGTCAAATGAACACTTTTCAACTAGTACGCTAAAACAATAGAGACTTTTCCAGCTATCGCTGATGCTTCAGAGAGCCTCCCACGTATTTTCTTTACTTAATATTTCTGATCAATCTTTTTCTTTACTACATTGTTTAGTCAAAAGCAAGGCATGCTGTCAACACGGGAATCATATATGTCAGTGGGTACAAGGTTTGGCAAAAGACGCAGAAAACTTCAAGAGTCAAGTGTGAGGAAAATAGGAGTTTCCCATATTTCTTCAGCAACTGCAGTAAAATGTATGGAAAAAAGCACTAAAATCTGCAAAATCAATATTTAAAAGAGAAAAATAGTTTAATGTTTTAGATTTGATCTTTCATTTCCTATAGCTTTGATTCACATTTTACTTGTTGACCAAATCACTATCGAGAACTTGCTGCTTTCTTTATTTATATGAAAAATACCTTTTGATTTGCCAGTCATGCTTTGTTCCTCTGAGTCTTCACTGTGCTTGGGACATCAATGACATAATAGCAATTATTTCCCGAAAGCAGCTGGAAGCAGATAGCTTGCCCATTTGTGGCCATTAAAACACTCTAGATTTTAGTAATAAGCAAGAAGATTCAAGAGGTACAGCATGGTGTATCAGATATTTGTTTCTCTAAAAAATATTATCCAGTGAGTCTAGCCAAAAGTATGGAGAACACATAACAATGTGACCCAAGATTGATGGAAAAGCCCACGCTCTTGACATGCTATTTCTAGTTTTTTCTCTATTCATTTATAACGTAAGAACCAGAATCAGGAGTCAGCAATTCACCCCCTCTCCACCATTCACTTCAATCATAGCTCAGCATATCTTGACTTCAACTCAAGTAAGCATTCCTGGCTGGGCCAGCATTTATTGTTCATCCATACTTGTCCCTTGGAGGTTGCTGGAGCCTTTACAGAGGAGTTAACAGTCAACCACATTGCTATGGGTCTGGTGTCACATGTAGGCTAGACCAGGATGGCAGGTTTCCTTGCATAACAGACATTAGTGAACTAGATGGGTTTTTACAACAATTGACTGTGGTTACATTGTCGCCATTTGGCTAGCTTTCATTTTCAGATTTTGATCAAATGCAAATTTCATCATCAGCTATGGTGAGAATCTAACCCACTTCTCCAGAACATTAACTGAGGCCTTGGAATACTGGTGGAAGGCAAATGTTCTCCTTCCTCAGCGCAGACAAGATAAATGTACAAATATCATTTCCTTCAAGAGCACCAATCACATTGTCGGGTTATTGATCTCACACCTATACTTAACTTTGTCCTGAATGCATCCAGTGACAGAAACTGGGAAGAAATTCATGTCGGGCAGGGGCAGCATTGCAGATCCCCTTTTTATTTTTGCTGTGACTTTTGGTGCTAAAGAGTTAAAGGTCCTAAAGTAACATTGACAGTGACTCAAGAAAAATAAATGTGCTAGTGCATCAGGTAGGTTAGGGGTATAAAATGTAAGGTACGTAGGGGGTTTAGGGTACCAGGCAAGTGGATGCGCTTAGGATAGAACGAGGATTTCGGTTTGGGCACGGGAGATCAGGCTGGGGAGTGAGTGGGGGGGAAAATGGGTTGTTGTTTCCAGCACGGTTCGGTCAGGTGTCAAGGAGAGGTTATTTTGTTTTCCAGAGGGTTGAAGTCAGGTCATGCCCAGAGAGTAATAGTGTTGGTTGTAGTGACATTGGGACAGGTCAGATCTACAGGGATGTAGGTGTAGCTGGTATCAGGTCCAGCAGGTTAAGGGGATCAGGTCAAGTTGTGTCAGGGGTTGGAGAAGCTGTAGGTGGGGAAAGGCGACAGTTGTGGTGATTTGTCGGGGCAAGTTTAGTGTTTACCTATGAATTAGAAAGGTAGTTAACTTTTCCTTAGTAACTGTTATAGAGTACAACACAGAGAGAGAACCTTCAGTCCAACTCGTCCATGCCAACCAGATATTCTACATAAATCATGTTCCATTTGCCAGCATTTGGCTCATCTCCCTCTAAACCCTACTCATCCAGATGCCTTTTTAAATGTTGTAATTGGACCAGCCTCCACCAATTCCACTGGTAGGTCATTCCATACACTCACCACTATCTGTGTGAGAAAGTTGCCACTTTGATCCCTTTCAAATTTTTCCCCTCTCTCTTTAAACCTATGCCCTCTAGTTTTGGACTCCCCACCTCAAGGAAAAGACCTTGTCTATTTACCCTATCCATGACCATCATGATTTTATAAACCTCTATAGGATCACCTCTCAGCCCCAGATGCTCCAGGGAAAATAGCCCCAGCCTATTCAGCCTCCACCAGAGCTCAAACTCTCCAACCTTGGAAACATCCTTGTAGATCTTTTCTGCGCCCTTTCAAGTTTCACAACATCCTTCCCATATTAAGGAGACCAGACTGAAGTATTTCAGCCTAACCAATGACATGTCCAGCAGCAACCTGATCTCCCAACTCCTATACAGTACGCAATGCACTGACCAATAAAGGCAAGCATGCCAAATGTCTTATTCACTACCATGTCTACGTGTGACTCCACTTTCAATGAACTATGAACCTGTCTCTTTGTTCAGCAACACTCTCCAGAACTTATCATTAAGTGTATAAGTCCTGCCCTGATTTTCTTTTCCAAATATCATCACTTCACATTTATCTAAATTAAGTTGCATCTGCCACTCATCAGTCAATTAGCCCATCTAATTAAAATCCTGTTGTTCTCTGAGGTAACCTTATTTGCTGACACAACTCTAGCCTGTTGGATTTGCAATCTGTCCACTTCCATTGCCACCTTGGTCCAAACCTGTCTTCCGAGAATGGAAATATCGTGGTTTGGAGCCTTTCGAAAGAAGCTGGGACTACTGAATAGTCAAGTTTCCCAACATGGTCTTCCAGCCTTCTCCACAAAAATCCAGTCCGTCTTTTTGATATTAATCCCTGTTGTGATGCTACACCATCCGATGTAGTAGGTTTCCCACCATTTTTTGGATTAGTGGTGCTGGAAGAGCACAGCAGTTCAGGCAGCATCCAACGAGCAGCGAAATCGACGTTTCGGGCAAAAGCACTTCATCCTTACCTTCCCACCATTTATCCCTGTTGTACCATCTGCCACTAATCATATATTACTGTTTTTTTCCTCATTTGGTCTGCTCCATCATCAATGGGCACCACATTCTTGTGAAAACCTCTCCTGAAAATATATTGCAGTGTTATCCTTCTCCCATCTTTAAAATTGATAATTGGACTAACCTGTATTTTCAATAGTGTTTCGAACTTGCCCCTTTAACCCACCGCTGCTTGAGCTTGGTGGCTACTTTAAGTAATTAATCGGGGATTCTATGAAAACGCAAAGAAAAATATTTTGGCTGATTCAAACTTCAGAAGGAATATTGGACTGTCAAGTTAAATAAACATTATTTAAAGTGATAACAGGCACATTGGTGATGATGTGTTTTGACTTACGGTTAAAACATTTAAAATTTAAAATCTGACTGGCCACGCAGCTGGTGCTGCTCACGCGACGGGAGCACAAAGACTCAAAATGGCGGCGGCAGTGGGCCTCGGCCAACACAACATCGAATACCCTATCTTAAGTGAGTCAGAATCTTTCAAGTTTAAGGTTCCTTTCGGAGGAGCAGAATTGTCCATCGGAATCTTGGATATCCCAGGCAATTTGCATCCATGTGGTCCCAACACAAAACTCCAGTCTACGCTACTCCGACGACTATCAGGCTACCGGAATATCTGTCCGTTGTGTCGGACAGGTGGGGAAAGCTTGTTTTGTTTACAGCATTAAGTAGTGTATGTTGGTGTGTTCATTCATTATCACACTGAGCAGCTGGCTACACTGAAACAGCTTTTAAGCGTATTCCTAAATTAATGAGAGTCAAGGGAGGTGGGTGGCAAGGTATATAGTGCCAAGGTAGGATGTCTGGAGTTGGTGAGTAGGTTGAAGGGGTGGCAGGTTGGTATATGTGACAGGGTAAGCAAGTTGGGTACTGTGGCCAGGATGGATGAGCAGATATGAAGGTTGAGGTCCAGTCAGGTTAGATGGAAGGTTGGTTTATGTGGTCAGAGAGGAGTCACATAAGGAAGTGGAGCTGGTGAGAGTCCAGCCACACCCAGAGTGTGTGGGGGTGGGGTGTGTAATTAGGGTCAGGCCCCAGAGGATGGAGATTTGGATCAGGAACAGGTTGGGATCAGAGCAGGAGGGAAAGGTAGCAAATATAATCTGGACCTTGTTGGTGAAGTTGGACTTGGGTCCAGTGCAGACTGGCAAGGTCTGGTCCAAGCTTGGCTGGATATCAGTAGTCAGACAGGATTAGGGGGAAGTCAGATCACTTCCAGGGAGGAGTTTGAGAAGAGTTGGTATCCATGGAAGTGGTCTGCTATCAGTTGTACTGGAAAGTGTGAGCTACTGGGGTTGGGGTTGGGGAAGGGAGATTCAATATTATCCAGGAGACAGAATAAGTTTTAATCTTCATAATTTCTCAATTATTCCAGCTGACCGTATTGAATCAGAAGTATGTCTCCAACTCTGACATAGAGTTGGGAAATTTGTTTAGGAGCCTTTCTTTTGCAGCTGGCAACAGGAAAGTGTAACATCTACCACGTGGAAAGAAAACAGAGTTCCACATAATTGAAATTCAGGCTTTAAATGAGCAATACTAATCTATGTAACAACTTAGAACATAGAATACAGAACAATAGAGTGCAGTATAGGCCCTTTGGCCCTCAAAGTTGCACTGACCTGTGAACTAGTCTAAGCTCATCCCCCTACACTATCCCATCAGCATCCATGTGCTTATCCCAGGATTGTTTAAATCTCCCTAATGTGGCTGAGTTAACTACACTGGGAGGCAGGGCAATCCACACCTTTACCAATATCTGAGTAAAGAACCCGCCTTTGACATCTGTCTTAAATCTATCACCCTTCAGTTTGTATTTATGCCCCCTCATACAAGCTGATGTCATCATCCTAGGAAAAAGACTTTCGCTATCTATCCTATCTAATCCTCTGATCATCTTATCCGTCTCTATTAAATCGCCTCTTAGCCTTCTTCTCTCCAATGAGAATAGACCCAAGTCCCTCAGCCTTTCCTCAAAAGACCTTCCCTCCAGACCAGACAACATCTTGGTAAATCTCTTCTGTACCTTTTCCAATGCTTCCACATGTAATGGAGTGACCAGAACTGTACACAAGTGTGGCCGCACTGGTGTTTTGTATAGTTGCAGCTTGACATTATGGCTCCGGAACTCAATCCCTCGATCAATAAAACCGAACATACTGTATGCCTTCTTAACAGCACCATCAACCTGGGTGGCAACTTTCAGGGATCCTTGGATCCAAGATCCCTCTGCACATCCACACTACAAAGAATCTTTCCATTGACCCAGTACTCTGCCATCCTGTTATTCTTCCCAAAGTGAATCACCTCACATTTAGCTGCATTGAACTCTATTTGCTACCTTTCAGCCCAATTCTGCAACTTATCCAAGTCCCCCTGCAACATTCTTCCACATTATCCACTATTCAACTGACTTTAGTGTCATCTGCAAATTCCTAATCCATCCACCTATACCTGTGTTTAAGTCATTGATAAAAATGACAAATAGCAGTAGTCCCAAAACAGATCCTTGTAGCACACCACCAGTAACTGGACTCCAGGCTGAATATTTTTCATCATTCACCACTCACTGCCTTCTTTCAGAAAGCCAGTTTCTAATCCAAACTGCTAAATCACGCTCATTCACATGCCTTTGCATTTTCTCCAACAGCCTACCATGTGGAACCTTATCAAAGGCTTTACTGAAGTCCATGTACACTACATCAACTGCCCTACCCTCATCTACATGCTTGGTCACCTTCTCGAAAAACTCAGTGAGATTTGTGAGACATGACCTGCCCTTGACGAAACCATGTTGACTATCTGCAATCAAATTATTGCTTGCTAGATGATTATAATCTATCTCTTATAATCCTTTCCAAAACATTTCCTACAACAGACATAAGGCTCACTGGTCTATAATTATCTGGGTCATCTCAACTGCCCTTCTTGAACAAGGGCACAATATTTGCAATCCTCCAGTCCTCTTGTAATAAACCTGTAGACAATGATGACTCAAATATCAAAGCCAAAGGCTCCGCCATCACCTCCCTAACCTCCCAAAGAATCCTTGGATAAATTTCATCCAACCCAGGAGACTTGTCTACTTTCACCCCTTATCGAATTGATAACATCTCTTCCTTACTAACCTCAATCCTTTCTAGTCCAATATCTCACATCTTCGCTTCTCTTCTACAATATTATCCTTTTCCTAAGTGAAAACCGATGAGAAATATTCGTTTAGCACCTCTCCAATCTCCACAGGGTCCACACACAACTTCCCACTTCTGCCTTTGACTGGCCCTATTCCTACCCTAGTCATCCTTTTATTCCTCATATACCAATAGAAAACTTCAAGCTTCTCCTTTATTCTATTGCTAAAGGCTGCTCATGGCCTCTCTTTGCTCTTTTTAACCCTCTCTTTAAATCCTTCAGAGCTACTCTAACTCTCCATCGCCTCATCTGAACTATTTTGTCTCACCACTGCTATTTGTCACATAAGCTTCCCTCTTCCATTTAACAAGAAATGCAATTTCTGTGTAGACCACGGTTCCCTTAACTTATCCCTTCCTCCCTGCCTGACAGGGACATACCTATCAAGGACAGGCAATATCTGTTCCTTAAACCAGCTCCACCTTTCAATTGTCCCCATCCCTTGCATTTTGCCACCCCACTCTATGCATCCTTAGTTTTGCCTAATCGAATTATAATTCCCCTTGCCCCATTGATAACTCTTTCCCTGCGGCATGTACCTATCTCTTTCCATCACTAAATTAGACATAACCAAATAATGATCATTCTCTCCAAAGTGCTCATCTATACTAAATCAAACACCTGGCCTGGTTCTTTGCTAAGCACCAGAAGGAGTATGGCCTCTCCTCTTGTCAGTCCTTCAACATACTGTGTCAGGAAACCCTTCTGCATACATTGGACAAAAACTCATCCATCCGACATACTAGAGTTACAGCATTTCCAGTCAATGTTGGGGAAGTTAAAATCCACCACAATCACCCTGTTCCTTGCACTCTTATCCAGAATCATTTTGCCAATCCTCTCCTCGTCTCCCTGGAACTCTGCGGAAGCCTATAAAAAAACTCCCAGCATTGTGACCTCTCCTCCCCTGTTTCAAACCTCAGCCCATACTACCTCAGTAGACAAGTCCTCGTTAAAAGTTCTTTCAGCTGCCCTTATACTATCCTTGACTAACAAGGCCACACCTCCCCTCGTTTACTGCCTTGCCTGTTCTTAATGAATGATCTAAACCCTGGAATCTGCAACCTCCATTCAATACTCTGCTGTATCCATGTCTCCAAAATGGCCATAACATCGAAGTCCCAGGTACCTATCCATGCTGCAAGCTCACCCACCTTATTCTGGATACTTCTGGTGTTGAAATCGACACACTTCAAACCAGCTTGCTGTCTGCCAGCGCACTCCTGTGACCGTGAAATCCTGTCCATGCCCTCCCTACTCTCATCCTCCTGTGCACTGGAACTACACCTCAGGTTCCCACTCCCCTGCTGAGCTAGTTTAAACCCACTCGAACAGCACCAGCAAATTTCCCACCCAGGATATTAGTACCCCTCTGGTTCAAATGAAGACCGTTCTGTTTGTAGAGGTCCCACCTTCCCCAGAATGAGCCCCAATTATCCAAGTACCTGAAACCCTCCCTCCTGCACCATCCCTGCAGCACGTGTTCAGCTGATATCTCTCCCTATTCCTTGCCTCACAATCACATGGTAACAAACCAGAGATAACAACGCTGTTTGTTCTCACTCTCAACTTCCACCCTAGCTCCCTGAAATCCTGCCTTACATCCCTATCCCTCTTTCTACCTATGCCATTGGTATCTACGTGGACCATGATTTGGAGCTGGTCACCCTCTATCTTTAGGACCCCAAAGACACGATCCGAGACATCATGGACCCTGGCACCTGCAGGTAATACACCAACCATGAGTCTCATTCGTTCCCAACAAATCTTCTATCTGACCCTCTAGCTATTGAGTCCCCAATGATTAACACTCTATTCCTTTCACTCCTTCCCTTCGATGCAACAGGGACAGAAGTTGAAACTGGAAAAGGCAATGTAATAGTAAATAAAAAGAGAAAGAATGACATTGTATTTTAACAAGTTAAGGTTCCCACAATTTTGAGTTTATAAAGATGTCAATAATTTGATAGTATTTCCTCCATCTGTTGTTCATAAACAAGTTATTAAATAGAAGTTTTTTTATGTTTACTCACATTCACCTATTTTGCTGAGGCATAGAGTGTAATTTGCTTCTCTTTCAGAGTAACCTTCGACCACGTGAAAATGTAAACAGGGGTTCATAAATGTATATGAAGTATGGACTTGGCTGATTTCAAAGATGACTCACCTGATATGAATCCAAGCTTTTACTGATAGCATGTTATGGGAAGCAAGATAGTAAGTATTGTGTTTACCATTTTACTTAAACCTGGTCTCTTATACTAAATTGTTGTTCTAAATGATATGAAGCTTTGACAACATGAACATAATCCTTCAGTAAATCTATAATAGAAAGTAGAAATTTGATTTGGAGAATTGTGCAAAACCGACAATATTGGATCATCCACTAGACATACACAGTGCCCTTTATTCAGTTCCCATTTACTGCAACAACCCCTTCTGTGCTTTTGAGATCCCAGGGCTGTTTCTTAAATTGGCGTCTTCCCAAAATCTGAGTGTGATAAGCCTTGGAAATGCAGCATGATAATCCTGTACTGAAGAGCATGGAACCAGATTGTATAAGGACCTTTCCTGAAATTTCTTACTGAGATGATGACCTATGATTCTATGACCTGACTCTTGTTATTTGCTGCTTTTCACAAATATCCGTAGATGTGTGTGCAGTTTCAAGAAATTATCCTGAAGCCAAACAAATGCCTCCCATTTTCAGAATAAATCAAAAAGCATGGGGCTCTGATGGTTGCACTTTGGCATTTACCCGAGACAGTTTTTGACAGATCTACAAAATTATCAGCAGGGTAAAGTGATATCAATATTGAGGTTCAATGAAAGGTGGCTGTTGCTGGAAGTGCTGATCGATTTGTAGTGTCATTCTTCCTCATGTTGATTTTGCTGCTTCTTTGTTCTAAATCTCAACCAATGCTCAAGCAGCAAACACTGGACAATTCAGAATGTCAGTACATCAATACTGCAAGATAGAACAGAGTTACGTTCTTACTCTGAGTAGAAAAGTAGTAATGATATTTGCTTTCATGAAAGGATGCAGGCATCAACAGTCAAGTTACTGAAGTACTCTATATTCTGGTCCAGAATTATGACAAGAGTGGTCTATTTCAATTGAAACATAAAAATTCAGAACTAGATGGAATGCAATGGAAACAAGCAAAGCCAGTGGCGAACAAACAGATTGGCAGCTTTTGACTCCAATGGTGGAGATAATCTGGGGTTGGCTGTAACAGACCTTGTGGCATCTAGTTTAGCAGATAATCATGACGTGGTACTGTCAGTGTTAGAAAATGCAGGAAGTTTTAATGATAAACCAGAACAATTCCAGAGTTGCATGAACGGTGGTACGATGACTCAGTGGTTCGCACAGCTGCCTCACAGCACCCAGGACCTGGGTTTGATTCTACCCTCAGGTGACCATCTGTGTCAGTACATTCTCCCCGTGTCTGCGTGGGCTTCCTCCCACAGTCCAAAGATGTGCAGGTTAGGTGGACTGACAAGGCTAAATTGCCCCATAATGTGAAGGCTAGGTGGATTAACTATGGTTAAAAATACAGGGATAGGGTGGGATGTTATTGAGAGGGTTGGTGCAGATTTGATGGGCTGAATGGCCTTATTGTGTGCTTTCAGGATTCTATGACAGAAGGTTAAGCTGTTTGGACTTTAGAAGCTGGATTCCAGAGGTGTGTAATGACATCTCTGAATGAAAAAAAAGAGGAAGGAGATGGGGTCTCAATTGGGTAGTTTGGTGGTGGATTATTAAGTAAAAGAGCTGCGTTCTGACCTGCTCCTGGGCCTGACTAAAATGCCCATGAACAGATTCAGGCAGTGGGCTGAAAATCCCAATAACCTGCCTCTCTCCCACAGTTATGTTCATGAGTGGATGTCTTTGGAGAGGGAGCATGCGGTGTCCGGGAGCAGTCTCGAAGCTTTTCATGGGAGTTTGGCACTGTAGGGACTGAGGTGCATTATTGGAAAAGTATCAAGCCATGTCCATTGGTTATCCTGAAGACAATAGGATAGGTGGGCAATATCTTTTCCAATCGGACCATTTGATTGAGTGTGCTATCTTTTTTCCCCATTTTGTTTTGATTTTGGTCTGGTGGACAATGTTTATAATTTATAAACAAAAAATAGCTGAGTTCTTTATTAAAATAGAGCTGAATTATTTACGGAATAAAATGTTGTGTGCTTTTCCATATGGCACAGAAGACTTTCCGATGGAGGCTGTTGCTGCTCACCCTCTACTTTATCACCTTCATCCACTGCTGGGCAGTAGCGGTCCCCAGTGGAGAGCCCTCTGCATGAAAATCCTCCTGCTTTCCATTGAGGACCTGGGGTAGAGGATGTTGTATGCAGCAGTCCCATGCAACACCGATTAAAGAGGTTTGTGGGACCCCAACCAACTCTGTATTTTGCAGTGCTGTAAAATCTGTGAACCGCATATGAGTTTAGACAAAAAAAATTTGATTGTATCTCAGCCCAAAGTTCCTGATCTTAGGACATCCTGTGCAAAAAGAAATTGGCTGTCAAAGGACTGCTCCTGGGCTTGGTTAGCTTAGTCATTAGTCGTTCCAGACTGTGGCCTGTGGAAGGGGTATAACTCTCAACTACTGCCTCTCTCCCATGGTTACATCTGCACCTGGGAGTGCTTGAAGATGGAGCACATGGTGGTTGACCAGCACCCATGAAGTGTATAGGGCCACTGTGGGGGCTGGGCTATATTTTATCCCCTCCCATGATATTTTGATTTAGTTCCCTTACATTTTCCTTTGAGGTTTTTGGGTTAATATTACAATACTTCTAGTGTTTTTTTCTCAGTGAAGGTTAAAACCACTCACACTTAATATTTTACCTTTGTTACAAATTCCAACAATTTATTGTTAAATCTTCCATCCAATTGTTTCATTGTTAGGGATTTAAATTTTGTTTCAAAAAACGTTGTTTTCTGACCCTTGCTGTTCCTAATCACCATCCATACTGATCCTACTTGCTAATCTTTGAAGCCAAACTTCTTTGTTACTAATGTCCTATGTCATCCTTTACTATCAGGATTAGCCATCTATTTTCCATTCTGTATGTCTATTTTGAAAAGATAATTCAACTATATCAATCCCATAAGGTTTACCTGGATCTATGAATCTGTACAAGGTGCCAACCTTAAATGACTACTGGTGACAGGATCAAAGTATCCAGAATCAAGGTTTTACACAAATGATGGTTAATTTCCAGTTTCATTTACTACAGGTAAGATCAAGAATGTTCACCCCTACTCCTGACATCAATGATACACTTCCATCATTATAACTGAATGAGGAATGTATTTGTATCACTGGAATCTACAGCAGTTCCCCACCTAAGACTAGTTGATTGGCCACCTTCACAGAAGCACACAGTGCCACTGTGTGCAGCTGCCATGTCTGATGGGTAGGAGACATGTATTTGTCTCTTTTGGGCTTTCCAGACCTGATACCTGCCATTAGTCTGTATGCCAGATATATCACTAGTAACATTGATCCAGGAACCAATAAAAGGATTGATGTCAATCAGCAAGTGTTTGTGATCTGTTAGAACAGCAGCAAAAAGATACCCACTTTCCTTTAGACTAGTTTTGTGCAGGATATTTGTGGTCTAGACTAGTCCCTTGGTGACATCCCCAATTTCTTATGGTTACGAAGTAGATACTTCAAACTGTTAAGCTCCCAGTAAACTGGTTCCTTTTGGCTGCTCACCCATCCCTTTCTATGGTTGCAATCAAGTTAACTTCAAAGAGATGCCTTCCCTTGTGGATATCATTTTTCCAGATCCAAATGAACATGTGTTAAAAAGACAAGGACTTCAGACCACTAACACACACAGAACTCACTTTAACACTTTCTGTACATGTCTAGAAACAAAAACACAAACATGTCTGTGTGACATGGCTCCCTGCTCAAGAGAGGTTGGCTCATCAATCTGTCTTTTTTTTTCTTTTTTAGGCTTTCCATTTGACTTTCCCTAATGTGACAGTTTGACATTTCTGAATCTCTCTCCAGATGGCTACTGAATTTATATCCACAGTTTTATCAGTCTTTTTAAAAATCACATGTTGGAATTGAAGTTTGAACAGTAATCCAGGGCTATGATCTGTGGTCATGACAATCATGGTCATAAATACTGCAGCTGAAAGTTTGTTACGTAATTGACTCTGTAAAAGGAATCATACGATGATTAAAGCAATGCTGTATACAATTTTATCTAGTCAATCAGTCTCTTAGATGATAACTGTACTTGCATGGAATGGATACTTCACTCAATGAATTAACTCCAAATCAGTTGACGGTATAGCCCCTTCAAAAATGCAAAATTGCTTTCTTCCTACTCCACAAGGTACTCCAATTTGCTCCACTCTTTCTTTGTATTTGAATGCTTTACATGCAGAAAAATGGGCTTTCAGCAACGCTAAGGTATCAGAAAAAAATTCAAAGAGCGGTGAGAAATTGTGCAAGACTATTTGAAACAGAATTCAATTTTAGAGATTTGGTGTATTGTAAAGGAGAGTGTCACAGAGGATGAAAAGCTCCGAAAAGGCACCACTTATCAAATATTGCAATCTGTCAAGTTATACACTATGATAAACTGGAATTAATTACAAAAATACATTTTTGAACAGCTAACTGTGAAACATCTTACATCCCAAATAGTCATGTGTTTCACCATCTAAAGTCGTAAGGAACAGAAAACAATAGATCAAAACTGGCAGAATGCCAATGTGAGTGATCACAACACACAAAAGAGAGCTATCATGAAGTGGAAACTTGGGTAACATATGTTCCACAAAGGAATGGAAAAATTATGGGATGTACACCTATGGCAAAGTTTAAATATTGTTCAATGTTCAGGATTATGCTCAAGAAGAGAGTTCCATTGACTGCCAGAATGTTGTGATAAAGAGAAGAGGAAAGCAGCACAATACAAGTACTGATAGATATCCAGGTCATGTATTGGAGAAAGAACACCGAATTAGACAAAAATGCAATCTCTCTGTCGAAAGCCTGGCAGATGTAAAAATGAGAGACCAAGTAGAATAGAATACCCAATAGGATTGAGGTCACAGAATGATCTTCAAACAAGAAGCAGAAGTCGTCATGATTGGGAATTTTCAAAGTTTTTAGGATAAATGAAAAAGAGAGGCAAAACAAAAGAATATTCAATAGTTTGAGGAAGTTTGGGGTTTAGTCTCAAACCAAAGGATCTGTTTCTATGCTGTTAGACTGCAAGGCTCTATAACTGATAAAGATCAACCATCTTATCACACAGATGAAAATGTACTGAAACATTTTTGCAGATGGGATTTATAAGGCTAGCAGCTGGGCAGTTTTGAGAGTTAATTGGTGATTCCAATGTCGGAGCTGACTCTCCCACAACTGGATAAATAATCTTAAAAATCTTCTTTGGCTCATTTATTCACATTTCCTTGGGAGTGCAGTTCAATCAACATAAGTAATTACACTCTTGCTAGATAATTCTATTCAGAGAGAAGTGTTTGTGAAGCTTCCAAAGAGGCAGCTGCAGAATGAAAACTACGGAAACTAAACAAAAATGTCTGCCTTGATTGATGCTTCCAGAGTCTGATCTTTTTTAGTGAGATCTGTTTTGCTAAAAATATTGTTCAAGTAAAAGCTGACCTTGCGGTGTTTGTTGATTTCATAAAGGAAATCATTCAAGCATTTATCATCTTGACACATGTTGATGATTTCTGTTTAGAAAGTAGTGTAGAATTTGACAAATGTATTATCAATAAGATCAGGAGATAACAAAAGTGAACATTAGATTCATAGAGCTTGTAAATGTGTTGATTGAGGTAGCAAGCAGATAAGGCCAAAAAGAAAGGATTAAATTAACCATCCTATTTAGAAAGTTTCATTTCTATCCTGGTTAATTATGCTAGGTCATCACAGAAATTAGATGTTTAAGCCACAATCAAGACAGAGTAATAGTGAAACATGATTGGTTGGGCATTCAGGCCAGACCAGATGTAAATTTTGATGGGTAGTTAAATCCTCCAATAAAACATGGTAAAGCAAAAATTATCTTAAGGGTAAATAGAACACTTTTTTTGAACATCTGGAGAAATGTATAATTTAGTTGCCATTCAAAGATGACCTCAAGAATACAAAGCTAGGCATGTTTAATGATTCTGCAAATGCTAATCTTTCTAATGTGTATTCAATCCAGTTAGTTTCCAATCGTAGCCTTTATTTCAGAAAAGCTAATCAAAGGCCAACAGCTCTCCTGAACTCTGTAGCACCACTGGTGAGGTGGTGCCCGTTCAGTATTACATTAAATAAGAGGTTGAGGGATCAAACTTGGGTAATGTAACAAATCAATGGATAATGCTAAGGCAGGAGAGGAAAATATTAATGTGAAAAATGAAGTTAACAGAATAGCAAGGAAGGAAAAAAAGTCTGATATATCAGTAATCAGGATTAAATGTTACAAAGGAAACAAAAAATGAAGTCATCTAGACTGGAAACGTTAGCTTGCTCCGTCTCCATGGATGGTCTCTGACCTGCTGTGATCTCCAGCATTTCAAACAAAACTAATGCCTTTGTATCTGAATTCCATTAACATACATAACAAAGTAAATGAATTGATAGTACGCATTGAAGTGAACACAGATAATCTGATTCCTGCGACAGAGACTTGACTGAAGGATGACATGGATCAGGTCCTGAATATTAAGGGGTATATGACATTTAAGAAAAATAGAAAACTAAAAACCACTGATTCTTGTGGATACGTGACTTTGTCTGTCAGGTATTTTAAGTGAGTTCCCGTAGAACAGTTGTACTGAAAATTTTATATCCATTGAATGCTACATAGATAATCCCATGGTGTAGGATAGTACACAGTCTACCAAAAGTCCGAATGTGACAAGTTATGGACTTAGCTTGATGATTTGAAATAATACTGGAGAGAAAGGACATCTCTAAAACTAAACAAATGATGTAAATCATCATTTGTCTAGTTATTTTACATAATTAAAATCAGGTATGGAAATTTGGACACTGGCCTGAGAGGTCCTCAAAATGTAATGTTTTGTACAGAATTTTGGGTAGGTTGATTAAATGGTTTTGAAATTTTGGTTGCATTTATAAACTCCATTTTTTAGTTTTAGAGAGTGAAGGAAATCTGTTAATTACATGCAAGTGTTGACCATCCATTGCAACCCCCTATTATAGATACAGCTTTTTTAGGGCTTTTGCTGATGCAGTGGCAGTGTCCCTACCTCTGGACTACAAGACCTGGGTTTGAGTCCTACCCGCACCAGAGATGTATAATGATATCTCTGAATAGGTTGATTTAAAAAAAATTGGAGGGCTTACAGGGTGAAAGCTTGTTATGTCATAGTGTATAAAGATGTAACCAGTTCTATCCTTCATAAACTAGCTTTCTGGAATAAAACATGGGAAGTGCATGTAAGATTATTAATGTATTAGAAGTTTGGTTCTGCTCTTCTCCTGCACCATCTTTTATTTTCTTAAGATTAGGATTTAATTCCATATAGTTGGTTGCCTAGTATCAGCCTTTGACTGAACTCCAATTTATATTTTATTGAAGGTACGGTACCACTGTCAAGCTGTAAAGTTTATGCTTTTTAACAACAACAATCATTTAAGCAGCTGAACTGCAAAACCAATTTCATTTTATTCGCATCACTTAATTCTTCGTGTGTTCAGGCAGTAATAATTTTTTTGTAGCTAATGCCTAACTGGAGTCCCTTCTGTGAATCATTGAACTTCATCAGTTGTAGATCAGTTTCATGATATTCAATAATATTGTCTCCGATAAACAATTCCAGCCCATTTAGATGAAAAATAGAAATGAATTGTGAATATTGGCCACAAATAGGGAAAAGAATAATTGATACCCAAAATGGTCTTCTAAAAGTAATTCCCAAAATAATACAAGCATCAGCAAATTATTGCTTTACCCTTCTGATGATTAGCCTTAGAATGATTTTTTTTGTCTTCCAACAGCTATTTTTGTACATTTTAGTGTGAAACTTTGAGAAACATTGTGATGCCAATGAGGACCTTGGTTGGAGAGCTGCATGTTCCCATGTCAGTTCTTTTTCAGGAAAGCCCATTGGATCATTTGTGCCACTCAGGCACTTAACACTTGGGACCTTGTGGGGAGGATTGGAATTTTATTTAAATGGAGAAATACTGCAGAAAGCTGCAGCACAGAGACATTTGTGGATCCTTGTGCAGAAATCACTAAAAGCCAGAATACAAGTTCAGCAGGTAACTGAAAGGGCCAGTGGAATATTAGCTTTTATTGTGAAGGAAATGGAATATAAAATTAGGGAAGTCTTGCTAAAATTATACAAGACACTAGTCAGACCACAGCTAGAATACTGTGAACAGTTGATCCTCTGATATAAAGGAAGGTATAATGGCATTGGAGGTTATCCAGAGAACATTGATCCTGGGAATGAAGGGACACATTTAAGACAGAGATGAGAACTTCCTTCTCTCATAGTGTAGATTATCAGTGGAATTATTTACCAGTGAAAGGTTTTGAGGCTCAGTCTTTTAAATATATTCAAAGTTGAGACAGACAAATTTTTAATCAGGGAATCAAGGGGTATGGAGAAAAGGCAGGAAAGTAGAATTGCGAGTTATCAGATCAGCCATCCTCCTCATATCTGTCTTAAATGAGGCTCCCCTGCTCTGAGATGATGTGCTCTGGCCTGATTCTCCACAAAGGGAAACAACTTCCCCATTGATCGTTTTCTATTTTTTTTCAAAAAGGTCCCTTCTCAAACTTCTAAATTCCAACATATACACACTCAACCTCTTCTCATCAGAAAGTTCCTTCTGAAACTGATGGGTTTATTGAGAGGGGGATTGAATGCAAGAGAAGGGAGGTTGTGTTACAGTTATACAGTGCATTCATAAGATCACATTGGGAATATTGTAAGCAGTACTGTTCACTGTACTTTAGAAAAGATTTAGAAGTAGTTCAGAGATGGTTTACTAGACCATGACCTGAAATGAACAGATTGCCGTCTGAGCAAAGGGTAGACAGGCCAGTATCCTCTGGTGTCTGGACAGTTAGAGGGAAGTTTGAAACATATAAGGTACTGAGGGGACTCAACTGGGTGCATGTGGGAAAGCTGTTCCCAGATCTTCCTCCAGTGGGAGATGCTAGAACTAGGGATCATAGTTTTAAATTAAAGAGTTGTCGCTTTTAAGACAAAGAGGAAGATTTTTTTTTCTCTCTCAGCAGTTTAAGAGTCTTTTGAATTCCTTCCTCAAAAGGCAGAAGTAGTCAGAATCTAGTTTACCGAGGGATCAAAAATTATCAGGAAGATGTGGGACTGTAAAGTTGAGGTTAAAATTAGATTGGCTATGATCTTATTGAATAGTGGAGCAAGCTTGAGGGGCTGAGTGGCTTACTCTTGTTCCTTTGTTCATATGTTTGTCAGAACGTGCATGTCAATCTTTTCAGAAAAAAGCATGTAAGCTCCACACTTTACTGGAGGGTCATGTTATGGAGAGTACGGGAGATCACTAAAATATCACAGATCTGTTTTTAGTGACCTCTGAACTTAAATAGAGGACACGGCACAATGGACAATTGTCTCTTCAGATACTCAGTTGCCTGCTTAAATAGTTGTTTTTCTGATTAGATAGCTTCAGTTCTAACAGCCCTATGCCTCGGTCTCTGGATCTTGGAAAAGGTTGAGTCATCATCTCTTTAAAGGATACCTCTTCTTCCCCACAATCCATCCACAGAATCTGGGGTCATTGTCATAGATGGTGTGTGAAATGAGAAATTGCAACAGTCTGGACTGGTGCAAGCTAACGGTCAAGGTAGATGGAGAGAATATGAGCACAGGTATGCTGGAAGCTCTTGTGCTCACAGACTAGCTGAACATTGATGAATCCAACTGAATGGACATTTGGTGCCTTGATGACCATTAGATGCAATCAATGATACTCTGCACTGAGAGAATCCAACAGAGGAAGCTAAACTTACTGGCCTCTGTTACTGTGAGACTGCAACTTGCTGAAATTAAACATTCTGCCAGCTTTCAAAAAGAGCCTCAGTGACCTGTGAGCTACAACTGTGTGCCCCTGCCAGGGAGGTGACATCAAGGTTCTTGCTAGGCCCCACAAGCAATGCATTTCAAGACCTCAGAGAATGTAATAGCTATTGGAATGGCATGGTGCTGCAGGCTGAGACTTTATCATCACAAGGGCATGAATCTCTGTGACCATCTGTTGGGTAGAGTTAACCTACTGATGCAATGACTCTCCAATGTCTCCAAGTAGCTAAGAATATGTCGTCTCTCATCTTTGTTTCTTATGTCCAGGGCTCGGCCTGTCCTGTAAAAGAAATTGCTCCTCATCATCACTGGTCTCTAAATCTGAGCACTATCCTTTAATGAAGTTGTCTTTCTTTTGTTTAGCTTGATTCCCTATGATGGCTTCTCTTAAGCCACTGCAAAGTTAAGATAGGGACAATCTTCTGCATTGCTGAGTGTGTACAGGACACTCTCCCTGCAACCTGTGCAGACCTGATGGCATCTGTATACTACTGACTGAGTGTCCTCCTTGGCCAAATTCCCATTTATGGGGATATCTGATGTTGATGGTATGCAAATCATGCACCATTACCAAAATCCTAAACTGGTCCTCAGAAAGATTGTAATGAGATCACTAATGACTTTAATTACCCTCCCTCCAAAATTGTTTCCCGAGCATGCCTCTCCCCTCCTGATGAAACATGGCAGGGTCGGGAATGGTGAGTTCTTAAAGTGAAACAATCCTGCCTACATAATGAGTTAGTTGGAAAGATGACTAAAAATTTGGACAAAGGGTTACGTTTACAGAGCACATCAAAAGGATGTCGGAGGTACTGAGGTGACAATGTTTAGCAAGGTAAATCCTTAGGCCTTAGGTAGCAGAAGGCACGGCTGCGAGTGGTTAAGATTGAGATTGCACAAGAAAGAAGAAGGAGTGCGGATGCAATCCCAGGATATCACTGCAGCTGTTGATCAGGGTCGTGTACAAAGCTCAACCATCTTCATCTGTTGCATCAATGACACTTCCTACGTCATAAGATCAGAGGTTAAGTGATTGAACAAAAACTTGGCAGATGGAATATAATGTGGCAAATGCTAAGTTATGCATTTTGGCAGGACAAATAAAGAAGCTGAATATTATTTAAATAGAGAAATACTATAGACAGGTATTGAACGGGGGGATGTGGGAGTCCTCCATGGATCACAAAAACTGTCACCCAAGTTCAGTGGGTAATAGGGAAGGCAAATGGAATGGAAGGTCAGAAATTTTTTTTTTTTGCTTTTGATTAGGTGAAACACCCATAGCTTGAAAAAAAATAGCATTCTACTTTAAGTTTGTCCGCTTTGCAAAAGGTCTAGCTGAAGATGACTATATAAAACAGTTGCTCATAATGAAAGGAGGGTTTACAAAGTGTTAGGAAATTGGTTATTCCAGTGTGAACAATTTAGTTTTAAAGTTCCAAACCATGAGTGTTTGGTTAAACTTTTGAAGGGTTTCTTGAAGCTGAGAAAATCTGTGCTTAGTTTTAGGAAGACTCAGGCAAGAGTTTGTCAGAATCTGAAGATAGAGAATTGAAATTAAGCCCCATGGATGTGATAGAGAATGAAAATATCTTTAGTATTAGCACATTAAAGGAATGATTTTTGGATTAATGAGATTGTATTTTATTGGGTGTTTCTAAATCTTTAAAATTAGGTTATATATAAATAGATTGGTTTATTTTAATTTATCTCAATTATTTTGCAAAATAAACATCTGCTGTATTGTTAAGAGATATCCTGTTGCATTGTGTGTTTGTGTTTCAGTGAAAGACCACCTAATTAAAACAGTAAACCCAAATGTGATCTATCAAGTCAGATTTCAGGCTGTGATCTGACATGTCCAAGAATAACATCAGATGGGATCACAACATTGTAATCTCCGTATCTATGGACCGCTGACCAAAACTGGCTTTTGTGAAAGTGCGGTCAGCTTGCCATGAGTTATATTGCTGAAGCCCAAAGACAAATCCCTGTCATTGTGCCTCTTGGCTTGAATGTGGGCTGCTCATGTTGTCCTCTGTCATCGCTTGAAGATCGAGCTAGATGAAAGTACAGCCCCATAAATTTGAAAAGGATAATCAAATTGGATCAATCTCAAGCATACAGCCAACAGATTTCATTTGAAATATTTGGAGCACAGTGAATGATTTTATGAAGTAGTATTATTGTGGTTTTATTCAACCTCATTGCATTCCACCTCATTCTCCCAGTAAATCATATCGTATATGAACAGCAGTTATAATTATTAATATTGCCTAATTTGAAACATAATTGCTGAGTTGCCTTTTTTAAAGCCCCATCAATATTGAAAATGTACCTCCCTTGCTCTTGCTCGTGCCCACTCTTTTACATTTTCAAATATTCTAGGTATGTGAGCGTGACATTTTTTACATTTGTATAGTTGATTAATCTTTTATTTCAAAGAAGTTAATGGTGCTTAACATGCCATGAAATCAAGTCTTTCACATTCTCTTAAATGACTTCACAGTTTTCACCCTCATACCAATTACTTCAAGTCCACAGTAATTTTCTACCGACAGGGACCATTACAGCAGGATATGGTGATTCACTCTATGGCTAGCGCACACTCATTCTTACCCTTTTGAAGTCTGTTGGATGAACCTGAATACTTGAACAAAAAAAGCAATAAAGTGAGATCAGGGCTACCCAATATATCTCTGCCGACATTCAATAAAGTCAGCAAGTAGCATGGTTTTATTGTGTTATGTTGGAAACCAAAGTAAACATTCACATTTGCTTATTTAGCAAAGATTTTCCTAGCAGCAATACCCATCCTACAGTTACTGGCTTAGGCTGAAACAAAGGATATCTACTTCTCTTCAGTATTTTAAAGAGTAGATTTAGAGTCATAGACTTGTACAGTACAGAAACAGACACTTCAGTCCAATTCGTCCATGCCAACCACCTATCCTAAATTAATCTCGTCCCATTTGCTAGCATTTAGCCCTGTCCCTCTAAATCCTTCCTATTCATGTCTCCATCCAGATGCCTTTTAAATGTTGTAATTTTAACAGTTCCAACACTTCCGGTGGCAGCTCATTCCATGCACATACCACCCTCTGCAGAAAAATATAGCTCCTTAGTTCCCTTTTATATCTTTCCCCTCTCACTTTAAACCTATGCCTTCTAGTTTTGGACTCCTTATCTAAGGAAAAAAAACCTTGGCTGAAATCCACACTCCTCATGATTTTATAAACCTCTGTAAGGTCCCTTGCTCCAGGGAAAATAGTGCCAGGCTATTCAACCTCTCCCTTTAGGTCAAACCCTCTAACCTGGCAACTTCCTTGTAAATCTTTTCTGCACCACTTTCAAGTGGGGCGGCACGGTGGCTCAGCAGTCAGCACTGCTGCCTTACAGTGCCAGGGACCTGGGTTTGATGCTAGCCTCAGGTGACTGTCTGTGTGGAGTTTGAACATTCTCCCAGTGTCTGCATGGGTTTCCTCTGGGTGCTCTGGTTTCTTCCCACAATCCAAAGATGTCCAGGTTAGGTGAATTGGCCATGCTAAATTGCCCATAGTGTTCAGGGATGTGTAGGTTAAGTATATTAGCCAGGGGTAAATGTAAAGGAATTGTTTGGGTGTCCCTCTTTGGAGGGACTTTTTAGGCCAAACGGCCTGTTTCCATACTGTAGGGATTCTATGATAAAGTTTCAACATCTTTCCAATAGCAGGGAAACCAGAATTAGACCAGTATTCCAAAAATAGCCAAACCAACAGCCGCAACATGACATCCCAATTCTTATACTCCATGCACTGACTAAACAAGGCCCGTGTACCAAACTCCTTCCTCACTATCCTATCTACCTTCAAGGAACCATGAACCTGCACCATACGGTCTTTTTTTTTTGGCAACACTCCCCAGAGCCCTACTGTTAAGTGTATAAGTTCTGCCCTGATTTGCCTTACCAAAATGCAACACCTCGCATGTATGTAAATTAAACTCCATCTGCTACTCCTCGGCCCATTGGCCAATCTGATCAAAGCCCTATCATACTACGAGATAACCACCTTCATTGTCCTCTATGTCACCTATTTTGGTGTCATCTGCAAACTTACTAACCATTCCTCTTGTATTCACATACAAATCATTTATATAAAATGACAAAAAGCAGTGGACCCAGCACTGATCCTTGTGGCACACAGCTGCTCACAGGCCTCCAGTTCAAAAAAACAACCCTCCATCACCACCCTCTGTCTCCTATCTTCAAGCCAATTCTGTATCCAATTGGCTAGCTCTCCCTGGATTCCGTGTGATCTTGCTAACCAGTTTATCATGCAGAACCTTGTCGAATGCCTTGCAAGGTCAATATAGACAATGGCCACTGCTTTGCCTTCATCAACTGTCTTTGTCACTTCTTCAAAAAAATGCAATCAAGTTTGTGAGACACAATTTCCCACACACAATGCCATGTTGACTATTTCTAATCAGTCCTCACCTTTCTAAATACATGTGTATCCTGTCCCTCAGAATCCCCTCCAACAACTTACCCATCATTGACGTCAGGCTCACCAGTCAATAGTTTCCCAACGTTTCATTACCACCTTTCTTAAATAACCACATTAGCCACTCTCCAGTCTTCTGGCACCTCGCCTGTAGTTATCGATGATACAAATGTCTCAGCAAGGGGCCCAGGGGTCTCTTCCCTAGATTCCCACAAATGTCTGGGATATATTTGATCAGGACCTGAGGATTTATCCACCTTTGTGTATTTTAAAACATCCAGTACCTCTCCTTTGTAATATAGTCATTTTTCAAGATACCACTGTTTACTTTTCCAAATTATCTAGCTTCTATATTCTTCCACACTGTAAATGTGAACAAAGTCAAAGAGAAAAATAATTACAAATTCTTATGATGTCAGATCCTTGCCTGCCAAATCAATACTGTTTTTACAGTAAAAATGTATAATCTGAATGAAACAAAAATCATATCAGGAATCTAATCAAATAACTTGCAATGTCAACTGAACCACAAGATTAGGCCACAGACCTGAGATTAATATATAGGTGGGTATTTAAAATGAGAACTTCTATTCAGAATTCTTGTTGATAATTCTACACAATTAATCTGAATTGACCGGACAGGAGTAGAAATGTGATATTCAGAGGATCTGGAAACTGTTCTATTATTAATGCTGATTTACCTGTATGGAATGTTTGTTGTCAAACTCCTTTGAGGTCCTTGGACCTACTCAACTAAACTTGATGAGATGATAGTTTGGGCCAAGGGACATGTCACAGGGTAGTTGACATTAAACCATCCCCTCTGGGGTGGTGGGCAGGGAGATTAATTAATGCAGGATTAACTAACTAGCAAAACTAATTAACTAAGTAGAAATGGGGTGGGTATATGAATAGGAAGGGTTTGGAGGGATATGGGGCGGGTGCTGGCAGATGGGACTAGATTGGGTTGGGATATCTGGTCGGCATGGATGGGTTGGACTGAAGGGTCTGTTTCCATGCTGTACATCTCTATGACTAGGCAGATGAAGTACTGTAGCTGTATGATGTGGGAGCTGGCTAATCTCTTTGCTAAGTGCATTGATCACATCTACAGCTGGTATTGGTTGCTGGAGTAACTCTGGCTCAGAATTGACAAGCTGAAATCTGAGCTTCAAACATTGTGGCACATTCGGCAGGGGGAGAAGTACCTGGATGCTTTGTTTCAGGAAGCAGTCGTACGTGGTAGATTAAGAATCACAACCAGTTGGTGGCCAGATCAGCAGCGTGCGACTGCAAATGAGGCAGGAAGAAGAATCTAGGTAGAGGAGCCTCAGCTTTTGACCTTGTCTAACAGGTATGATGTATTTGCTCCCTGTGTGGATGAGGACGGGAGCTGCAGGGAGGATGGGCCAGTTGACTATGGCACCATGGTATAGAAGGCTATTCAAGAGGGGGGGAGCAAAGAGACAGGTGGTAGTTGTAGGGGATTCTATAAGTAGGGGGATGGATAGTTTCTTTTGTAAGTGGGATCGAGAATCCCACATGGTATGTTGCCTGCCCGGTGCCAGGGTGTGGGATATCTTTGACTGACTTGAAAAAATATTTAAGAGGGAGGGGGACGATCCAGTTGTTGTGATCCACATCAGGTTAAATAACATAGGCAAGACTAGGAAAGAGGACCTATTTCGGGATTACCAGGAACTAGGAATCAAATTAAAGAACAGGTCCTCAAGGGTCATAATCTCCGGATTACTGCCCGAGCCACGTGCAAGTTGGCTTAGGGGCGTGAAAATAAGGAAAGTAAACAAACAGCTAAAAGATTGGTGCAGGAAAGAGAAGTTTCTTTTCATGAGGCACTGGTATCTGTATTAGAACTGGAAGGATCTGTACTGCTGGGACATCTTCACCTGAACTGAGCTGAGACCAGTGTTTTAGTGAAAAGGGTCAATAGGCTGATCAATAGGACTTCAAACTAGAAAGTGGCGGGGAAGGGAAAGGTAAAACTCCAAGAAGTATAAGGACCAATGGGAAGCAAATCTGCAGATTAACATCTCTGGGGGTGGATTCCACACTGAAAAATATGAAAAAAATGAGAAGAAAGGAGAACTCAGGAGAGGTTATTAATGTCTCCAAGACACAGAATAGGACAGAGTGTTTGGAAAAGGCTAGGAAAAAGCAGCATACCAAAGGGTGAATGAGGCAACCATGGCTGACTAGGGAAGTCAGGGACAGTATAAAATCAAATGAGAACATATATTATGTGGTGAAGGGCAGTGGGAAGACAGAATAAAACCAAAAGAGAAAGTATATTATGTGACGAAGGGCAGTGGGAAGCCAGTGGATTGGGAAGCCTACAAAGACCAACAGAGGACAATGAAGAAAGAGAAAATTAAATATGAGGGTGAGCTAGCCTGCAACATTAGGGCAGATTGCAGGAGTTTCTTTAGATATATGAAGGGCAAAAGAGAGGCCAAAGTCAACATTGAGCTGCTGGAAAATGATGCTGGGGAACTGGTAATGGATAACAAAGAAATGGCTGAGGAACTGAATAAGTACTTTGCTTCAGTCTTCACCCTGGAAGACACGAGTAATAGCCTAAAACTTCAAGAGAGTTGGGGGGCAGAAATGAGTATGGTGGCCATCACCAAAAAGATGCTAGAAAAACTGAAAGGTCTGAAAGCGGACAAATCACCTGGACCAGATCAGCTATACTCTCAACTTCTAAAGAAAAATCTGAAGAGGTAGTGGAGCCTTTAGTAGTGATCTTTCAGATACCACTGGAGTTAGGGAGGCTCCCAGAGGACTGGAAAATTGAGAATGGTAACCCTCTACTTAAGAAGGGAGTAAGATGGGAAAAGATGGGAAATTATAAGCTGATTAGTCTGAACCTCAGTCATGAAGTTCATTGTGAAGGGTGAGATTTCTGAATACTTGGAAGTGCATGGTACAATAGGGGCAAGTCAGTGTGGTTTCATCAAGAGGAGGTTACATCAAGGAGATCCAATGGATGTTATCTCTCTGGACTTCCAGAAGGCCTTTGATAAGGTGCTGTACAGGGGACTGCTGAGTAATTTAAGGGTCCATCATGTTCGAGGCAAGGTACTTGCATGGATAAAAGATTGGCTATCAACCAGATAGCCAAAGAGTGGGAATAAAAGGGTCCTTCTCAGAATGGAAGCAAGTGACTAGTGGTGTTCCGTTGGAACCACAACTTTTTACTTTATACATTAATGATCTGGATGAAGGAACTGAGGGCATTCTGGCTAGGTTTGCAGATGATTCAAAGATAGATGGAGGAGCAGGTGGTATTGAAGAGGTAGGGAGACTGCCAAAAGATTTAGACCAGTTAGGAGAGTAGGCTAAGAAGTGGCAGATGAAATACAATGTGGGAAAATGTGAGGTCATGCACTTTGGGAGGAAGAATAGAGGCATGGACTATTTTCTAAATGGGGAGAAAATTCAGAAACCTGGAGTGCAAAGGGATTTGGGAGTCTTTAGACCAGGATTCCCTAAGGTAAACATGCAGGTTGAGTCAGTAACGTTGTCATTCATCTCGAGAAGACAAAAATATAAAAGCAGGGATGTAATTCTGAGGCTTTATAAGGCTTTGGTCAGACCACATTTAGAGTATTGTTTACAATTTTAGGCCCCATACCTCAGGTAGGATGTTTTGGCCCTGGACTGGGTCCAGAGGAGGTTCACAAGAATGATGTCAGGAATGAAAGGCTTAACAAAACAGGAACGTTTAAGGACTCTGAGACTATACTCGATGGAGTTTAGAAGGATGGGGGGGCACATCTGATTGAAACTTACAGAATACTGAATGGTCTGGATAGAATGGATGTTGGGAAGATATTTCCATTGGCAGGAGAGATGAGGACCCGAGGGCACAGCCTTAGAGTAAATGGAAGACCCTTTAGAATGGAGACAAGGAGAAACTTGTTTAGCCAGAGAGTGGTGAACCTGTGGAATTCATTACCACAGAGGGCTGTGGAGGGCAGATCTTTGAGTATGTTTAAAACAGAGATAGATCGGTTCTTTGCCAAGGGAATCAAAGGTTATAGTAAGAAAGCAGAAAAATTAGATTGATCAAATGGTGGAGCAGAATCGATGGGCCACATGGCCTAATTTCTGCTGCTATGGTCTTATGGTCAAATTTGGCCTCCTAGAAGAGAATCCCACAGTGCTATCTATACCATGTCCCTGATGATACTGCATTTCATAAAACCTAAGCTATGCATTCCAATAAAGACAATGGATTTACATTATAAAATCACATATGTATTTTGCATTCCATTCTCTGCTCATATTTTGTTTGTTTCACAACAGTTATATTCTGAGACTCAATATATTACTGTATAACAAGGGAAAGTGAAATGCAGAGCCATGGAAGATTTAAAGAAAGAAAGGCCAAAAGTTGATGAAAACAATAGTAAGTGGTGAGAGAAAGGGAAGGTACAGATCGAATACAAGACAGAGAGCAACAGAATGCAAAAAAGACCAGACCACAAGTAATTGCTGAAGTAAACTGCCATCTGTAATCCCCATGAAACTTGGAGTCAGACCTGTGCTGACTTAGCAAAAAGGATGCACTATAGTTCATGCAAGTAAGGCCAACTATTCTGCTTTGTGTGTGTGCAGTATATAATATGTATACAAAAAAGCTGTGTCTTCTGATAGGAGTGTTCCTTCTTGTCAATTGTATGATGCTGATTACCAGCATTGATTAGAGAGATGTGAACATTGGGTGTAAAGAGGTGAAAAAACAGCCATCTTCAATACGTTGAATAAATGGCCAAGTACAATTGTCACCGTTAAGTGAGCTATCTGAAAGAAAGGAGAAAGTGAGGACTGCAGATGCTGGAGATCAGAGCTGAAAATGTGTTACTGGAAAAGCGCAGCAGGTCAGGCAGCATCCAAGGAGCAGGAGAATCGACATTTCGGGCATGAGCCCTTCTTCAGGAATGTCGATTCTCCTGCTCCTTGGATGCTGCCTAACCTGCTGCGCTTTTCCAATAACACATTTTCAGCTCTGATCTCCAGCATCTGCAGTCCTCACTTTCTCCTTAAGGAGTAGTCAGCCTGGAGTATGGCCAGGTCAGGTAGTGTTACGGTCAGAAAGGTCGTTGGGAATGGTCATTCTGGTGATCAGTAGGTATCCAACATGCTCATTGGCTCATACATCTGATGCCCAAAGATCTGGAGACCTAGAAGGTCAAGGACAATATTTCATGGAGAGTGTGATATTATCGATATTGTCTTTGACACCAATAATGAAACACTGAGAGTATTAACAATCATTGGTGAAATAAATGCAGATGTAAATTTTGAAGCTGAGGATTTTCTGAGGATGCGGAGAATGATTAATGGAATCTTACAGTAAAAATTGTAAATCAGAGTGAAACTAAGGAAATCAGATGAAAATAAAATGGACAAAAGTAAAAAGGCAAAAAATAGACATTTTTGTCAAATATCAGGTTTTTTTAGCAGAATGCTTTTGTGGGAATTTATGTATTTCATACATATTTGATTAACATTGTTAATTTATGTTATTGTATGAAAATGGGTAAGTACAAGACTTGTTGAATAAAACATGTATGCAAAAAACGTTACAAATAAATAAACAAACAAAATAGTTAATTGAAATATTTTCCTCGTCCTATTTTTAACCTTAATACCAATCTTATTCACTCCAAATGCCCAAAAGGGTGAATACCTTAACTAGTATTTCATAACAAAATCTAATATTTTATAAATTATTTTTAACTTTCAATGTTATATATCACAGACATAAGGCATCATCAGTTTTTTGCGTAATAATTTGAGTGTAATTCTAATGAATCTTCAGTTTAAATCTGTACATAATAGCATTGATGCCTAGGAGTGAGTTAGAATCATCGAGTCATAGAGACGTACAGCACAGAAACAGACCCTTCAATCCAACTCCTCTATGCTAACCAGATATCCCAACCCAATCTAGCCCCACCTGCCAGCATCCGGCCTATATCCCTCCAAACCTTTCCTATTCATATTCCCATCCAAATGCCTCTTAAATGTTGCAAATTGTACCAGCCTCAACCACTTCCTCTGGCAGCTCATTCCATACACCCTCCGCGTGAAAAAGTTGCCCCTTACGTCTCTTTTATATCTTTCTCCTCTCATCCTAAACCTATGCACTCGAGTTCTGGACTCCCCCATTCCAGGGAAAAGGCTTTGTCTATTCATTCTATCCATGTCCCTTATGATTTCATAAACCTCTGAGGTCACCCCTCAGCCTCCGAGACTCCAGGAAAAACAGTCCTAGCCTATTCAAACTCTCCCTATAGTTCAAATCCTCCAACCCTGGCAACATCCTTGTAAATCTTCTGTGAAGTTTCACAACATCTTTCCAATAGGAATGACACTAGAATTGCATGCAATATTCCAACAGTAGCCTAACCAATGTCCTGTACAGCTGCAACATGAACTCCCAACACCTGGACTCAATACTCTGACCAATAAGGGAAAGCATACCATACGCCGCCTTCACTATCCTATCAATCTGCGACTCTACTTTCAAGGAGATATGAACCTGCACTCGAATTTCTCTTTGTTCAGCAACACTCCCCAGGACCTTACAATTAAGTGTCTAAATCCTGCTAAGATTTGCTTTCCCAAAATGCAGCACCTTGCATTGCTTAAGAAACATTCATAACATCAATCTCTTAAATTCCTCAGCATTTCATTGCAGCAATGCATTTGTCCAGCTGATACATTTCTGCTGGGTATTAGAAGATTTATCAAAGATCAGTTAACCCTTTCTCTGTTTGTGCATTCACAGGAAAGTATTGTCTTACTGTGAGTTTTCTAACAGACTGAATAATTTACGAGTGACACGGAACTGAGCAATCAATCAGCATCTGTTCTAATATTGTTGAAACACTTCTTAAGATGAGAATCATGCATTCAATGAGCTCTAACCTAAAATATTAGCCAATTTATTAATCTTGCCTCAAATGTTGAATTAGCAAGAAGGACACACAAACGTTCATGCATGTAAGACCAACCATTCTACATATAATATTTAAAAAGCTATGTCTTTTCATGGGAATGTTACTTCTTGTCTATTTTATGATGCTGATTACTAGCATTGATTCAATGAATAAGATACGCCTTTCTCAAATTCTGAGGAGGCGATTACAAAACATGCCTCAATAGCAAAGATGTGAGAGCAACATGAAATTTTAAAGCATTGTATGCAGGCAATGGAAGTCAGAAAAAAGTTTTACAATTTCAGAAACATAATAGTGATATTATTACTCATTATTTTGCATGCTAAGTAATGAGTAAAAGTAAAGGACACAAACATTTCTAAGCTTCAAGTGGCTGTTGCGCTCACCAAGTTATTTTGATTCTTCAGGTTTGAAGATCAGGTATAAGACAAGTATTTAATACAAGTTATACTTAAATATATAAGCTTTGATTCTGCAGTACCAACAGAAGTGATTTGCCATTATTGCAGCTCAGAGAGGCCCAGTCGTGCTTCACTCGGAAGCTGCAGTGCACAATCTGTTATTTCTAAGGCCTAACAACTTCGATTGCTGCCCTGCAGATTTAAACTGTAAATATTGAAAAAGGGAGAGTATGGGCTCATAACCACTAATTGGAAAATTTCCCAAGTATTTCCAGGATATAAAGAGCTTCCTTTCAATTTATGAATATTTAATGAGGAAGCTAACATCACAAAAGGATTTTTTCATCTTTTAAATGGGTTTGTGTAAATTATTTTTTAAGAACATTAATCAAACTTTTCTAACCTGACTCAGCAGACCTCACATTATTTTAAAATAAATGGATTTTTAAACAAAACGTATGATTATTGTTAAAATGGCAGCACAGCAATTTCTAAAATTTCTTGACTAATTTTGTTAAACCGTCAAATCAATTTGACAGCCTGATTTCTCGAGCCATTTAGATGTTTCATTGTGTATCACTTCTTAAACTGCTCCATATAATTTCATCAAAATACATATTGTTACAATCTCAGCAGAGCCCAATAAGTATACATAAATATTTGAATTCCAAGATGTTAGGTGAAAGAAGGGCTCATCTAGATTTCACATTTTAAGCTAATACTTCCTCTACATAAAGTGCAACACTGGTTCTATCTTTTGCTCACTACGTTAGCCACCAAGTCTCCAAGACTAAACTACAACCCTCTCTGTTTGTAAATTCCGGTTTTATAGGAAAACCTGGAACCTGATCTTAAAATGGCTTCCCCTATCCTCTTTTCCATAGAATCTGGACACATTATTTTGTTTTTAGGTTGAAATACTAATCCGTTATGGTTGGTGCAAACTCTTTATTCATGGAAGAAAAGGAGTAGTTTATACCATAACTGTTTATAATCTGATATGCAATCACTCAGGGGACTTTGGTTGACTTGGGTTAATTCATTGTAGATTTAGAAATTACTATCTTTGAATCCAAGCACAAATACTTTGCACCTAACTTTTCAATACAATAATTTGGCCCTTTGATATCTAACAAATAAACCACTCAGATTTATTCAAAAAATACCTATGCATGCTGGAAATCTGAAATGAAAACAGAAAATATAAGAGAAACCCAGCAGCTCTGGCAGCATCTGTGGAAAAGGAGCAGCTATGGTGTTTCAGCTCAAAATGTTAACTCCGTTTCTCTCACTCAGATCTATTTTTAGGCAGACTCTAGCATAGATCACACAACCTGCTTCATTAACTCTACATTTAGAGCTATTATAAACTAATAATCCAAAAGAAATAGTCAAAAAACTTCAATAATCTTATAAACCTCACAGTTCTAACAGTTTGAAATTCATAATTATGTTCAAAATTATCATAACTTTATAAGAATTGGTTTATCGTTTTGATTTTATAAAATAACCCATATCAAATATATCTGATTGAATGTGTTTCTTCCAAAAGCCTTTCAACTGTAGTAGCCTACTCCATATAGATTTTGTTGTTTAGTCACTAGCATCCACCATCAACAATTTGTCATTTTCACCCACATTACAGAACTCCACTGAGACAGACTGTGGGAGAGAATCCCCACCTCATTTAAACTCAAATTCTTGCTATGTGCATCAAAGTGAATAGGTCTGTGATACAAATGATATACATATGAAACAACAGCTGTTGGTAAAATTAATTCTAACCCTTTATAACTGCAATGGAACAGGTTATTATTCTAAATTTCAGCTGAAAACGTTTTAAATACTGTAATCCGTGAGTTTGACAGATATTTATGAGCAAGAAATGTTTGGCAGACAGACTGCTGCTTGAACACTCATGGATGGCTGTAAAATGACAAGGAATGAGACATTTCCAGCAGGGATCCAAAGGGACTTCCTAGCACACCCTTCAGGATTATCTTGCTTCCTGTGAGCATATTTCATTCTGTCAGTATACTACTGAGTGTGCGTGTCATGTCTCACAGCTACTGCCACAGTTAATGGATGTAGTCAACTCCTGGAGTGACTGTTGAGTGTATAACATTGTGGCTCAGAGGCATGACTGCTACCCGCTGAGCCAAGCTGTAACAAAGTGTGACTTCTGGAGAGTGGCATCTGTGTGTGATGAAATAGATAAATAGAGAAAACAGAAGAAAAAGAAAAACATTAATATAGCATCTTATACAACCTCAGGCTTCCAAAAGTGTTTTACAAGCAGTTAAATGCAGTTAAGTTGTAGTTACTGTTGTAACAGAAAGAGGAAGAGAGATAGATAGTTGGATCCTGATCTCTTAGAGGAATTATATTCATTTGAATCATTAACAAAAAAATTGGACAAATGAATAAATGGTTTACAGTTTATTATAGTCACGAAAAACAGACATCCAGTATATCTGTGTAGATGAGCAATGACTAAATTATATCTGAAGAAAATTATGGGAGAGGTGTATAACCAGACCTTTTAGTGGGTATAGTGCTCATGACATGTGCCCATTGCCCTGCACCCATTGGACATATTGCAAACAGCACACAGACATTGTGATTATGGTGTTGTAGGTTTGAGTAAAAATCTCAACCATTTTGAGAAGATTCCCTACCATCTAAAGTTACTGGGCTTCTACCAGAATCTTGGAACTTTTTGAAATTAAATTCAACAAAGAAAATCCCAGCAGCTGGGCTACGCTGGAATATACAGTCCTAGGGACAGTTTGTCTGAAAGCTGGGGAAACCTATTCACATCTCAGTCCTACAAGAACAATGAACTAACCTTTATGATAAACTGAATTCAGACAACATGAAGTCTGCACAGATTCCAAGACCTCCAACTTCAATGGCTATTCAATCCCGTAAACACAGGAGATTCCATACAATCAGGAAGCTTATTCACCCCAAATGGAAAAGGGCATTTTCACTTACTCTAACAATCAGGAAGATCATCAATAAACACATCGACCTAGACCCCGTTACACTGACCACTAGAATAAACAATTGGAATCAGCAACTGGAGGCAATAGGAACGAAACCAAATCAATTCCAACCGACACAGTACAGCAGTGCTTCACAGGAGGTTCCTCAGCACTGAGGATATCACCTACAGAGGGGACAAAACATCTGCAAACCAACTTCCCAGCTCAGTGAACATAGCCACAACAACTGCAGGAAGATCAATTCTCTATTCACCCCAATGGAAAAGACATTTGCATCTACACTTATAATAAGGGAGGTCAAATCATCTTGGAAGAAACAATGAAAAAACTACTGTAGAAAACCAGATTTGGTGGGGAGATAAGAGGCCTGTAATTTGGTATAATTGGAGGCTCCGATCCCAAGTGAAAACAAAATCAGAAGGAATTGAAACAGAAGAGGGAAGGATCCCCTAGAACTACCACCAGGAGAAGGATTACTGCACCAAGACTGATCCTCACAGCCATCTCTAACCTCTATTGGTTGTCTATGAAGCACAGACTTAAAATCAAAGACACCGGAGAGCACTGACACCAATCCAATCAACACTGCCAACTTCAGACACCACCTAAGGGAAAACTCGCTTGCAAGAGATACCAGAAATTAGAAGAATTGAGGTGCTCACCCAGCAGATCTAAATGTGTCTTGCCACATCACTGGACACAGCCCAGACCGTGGGCCTACAGTGTGCAATGTCCATAACAGAGCACCAGCTACGGCGAGTGCGACCAGTCACCTGCACTTCACAATCGTGTTGTTCCAGTGGTGAGCTCAGTTTCATTGAGACACTAAAATCCAACTAGTTAGCAGGAAGGAGAGAGGTGGGTTGGCAAAGGTGCAGGGCATCCCAAGATCAGGAATGTCTCTTTATTCAGGTACTTGAGATCATATTACTGTTCTGTGTGTAACAGTAAATAACTTGTGTTAGAAAAATAGTATATTTTAGTCCTAGCCAGTGTACTTGACTGTGTCAATCTACTGCCTGTAATTTGCCTTTTTCTTTTGTTTTCTTGTGATGTATTCACCTTTCTGTTATTTTCTGGCAATATTCACTTTTGGTTTTTAATAAATGCAGAGATGCTTTGCCCCTGAAACATCTGCCTCCTGTTTTATCACATGATATTCGCTAAATAAGTCCAGTGTCAGAACTAAGGATCTGGGGGGATTCAAACCTCCTAAATCAATATCAACAAATTACTGATCACAAACCAGAAACCCTACAGTGTGCAGCACTATCCATACAGTTTGGTCCTCCATAACTCTCAATGGGTTACAGACACACTCCCTCAGTTAACACTCCACTTGTGGTGAACCTGATAACCCCACCTCCTGCAGCATCCCATGTTCTCCATGCATCGTCCTTGTCTCTTCAACATTGAAGATTGATGCCCCTAATCCACAGTGTTGAGTCTTGCCTACTTCCCTCCCACAATAGTATTCCTTGTTAACTCCCCACTTCTGACATTCATTCCATTGACTCCCAGGACTTGCAGTGGCCTGTCCCCTTGACCGACTTGGATGGATAGTTCCAGTTGAACTGATTGCATCCATGAATTGTCTGACTGCTTGCACTGGCACTGTCGCACTGACTGTGGTCCACCCCACTGTGAGCAAATGGTCCCCTTGATTGATAGCAGCCCACCTTGCCTGAGAACATGAGGATTCAAGTTTGAGACCTGACCATTTGGTTGATGAACATGCAGTGGGTTTGCTGCTGCTACTAGCACATGCTGTCGGTGTAAGATTAAGATGGCAATGAGCTGAGCATTGACATGTTCAGCTCTTTTGACTGATGAGTGCTGAGAAGCAAAACAATCTGCCTGGTTTTGTATCTGCTGAAAGGCATGTGGAGATAGGAGCACTGTGCACATTTAATATTTAGCTGAGGGACAAAACACAAAAAGGTAAGATGAGGCATGGATACTGTGAGCATCCACGTAGGGGCAAAGTGAGTGTGCACATGGATTGTGAGCAGACCTTCCTGACATGCAGCCAGATCTAATCCATGAGCTGGGCAGCTGTCCCTGCATCCTTCTAGCAACATTCCAATGAGAATTCTTAGTGCATAGTGCAGCAATAAATTGCAGGCTATGCCAGGAGGATGCAGTGAAACTGGTATGTGTTAAATGTCAATGTCCATGGACTTGAGGTGCTTATGTCTGCTGCCTTGGAGAATACCTTCAGACGTTAGTGTAGGTTGGTCAAGAGGAGCAGGCAGTGAGCTGTAGTTTGCAAATCACAGGCAAAAAATAGCCAAAGTAAATAATACTTCAGTAGACCAGTGCTGTTAGTAGTGTAAAGCATTATCATCATTCAGCATGTGGAAGGTAGAGGAGGTATAATCTTAAGAATGTAAGTTTGCTTGCTGAGCTGGAAGGTTTGTTTTCGGACGTTTCATCATCATAGTAGGTAATATCATCAGTGAGCAAAGTCTGTGAGAAGATTTGTAGCTCGGGTGCTCGTTGTTGTGGTTCTGTTCGCCGAGCTGGGAATTTGTGTTGCAGACGTTTCGTCTCCTGTCTCGGTGACATCCTCAGTGCTTGGGAGCCTCCTGTGAAGCGCTTCTGCGATGTTTCCTCTGGCATTTACAGTGATTTGTCTCTGCCGCTTCCGGTTGTCAGTTCCAGCTGTCCGCTGCGGTGGTCGGTATATTGGGTCCAGGTCGATGTGCTTATTGATTGAATCTGTGGATGAGTGCCATGCCTTTAGGAATTCCCTGGCTGTTCTCTGTTTCACTTGTCCTATAATAGTAGTGTTGGCCCAGTCGAACTCATGTTGCTTGTCATCTGAGTGTGTGGCTACTAAGGATAGCTGGCCCTGTCGTTTCGTGGCTAGATGCGTGGCACTCATCCACAGATTCAATCAATAAGCACATCGACCTGGACCCAATATACCGGCCACTGCAGCGGACTGCAGGAACTGACAACCGGAAGCAGCAGGTACAAACCACTATAAATGTCGGATGAAACATCACAGAAGCGCTTCACAGGAGGCTCCCAAGCACTGAGGATGTCACCGAGACAGGGGACGAAACGTCTGCAACACAAATTCTCAGCTCGGCAAACAGAACCACAACAATCATCAGTGAGCCTCCAGTGAAACACTGGTGGTATGGCCCGCTTTTTATTTATGTGCTATAATTTATGTGACACATAAATAAAAAGCAGGCCATACCACCAGTGCTTTACCGGAGGCTCACTGATGATGTGACCTAGTATGGTGATGAAACATTTGAAAACGAACCTTCCAGCTCAGCCAAACTTATATCCAGAACCTCAACCTGAGCTACAAATCTTCTCAAAACTCACTAGGTATAATCTTAGCCCTAATTTTGTGAAGAAACAGCAACTGGAAGAATCCACAGTTGAATCTAGTGGAAGAATTACATTGGTTGTCCGTGCAGTCTTGTGATAAATATAGGAAAAGAAAACAGATTAGCTTGCAAGTATTGTGAAGTAACTAAAACATGGACTGAGAAATCTACAGTCACGGGCAATTTAAAGTTTTATCGAGCAAAACTGGAGCTGAGCAGAATTCTCCAGAGGACTGCTGCATACTTATGGGTGGCCCCAACAGAAATAAATAACTTTAGGATTGGTGTGTTTTATAAAAACATTCTTATGGAGAACAACTAATAAAGATGAATGCATAACATACATAGTTATGAACTGTACTGTTAAGTTAATAGAGCTTTTATTTTAAATCTTTTATATATTTATATCTGTAAAAAATAAAGTGTTATGATGTGGTTCTATTGGTTAAATCAAAGAATTGATTTTTAAAAAAACATTAATAATCCCTAACAATTTAAGTCGTATCAACAGACTACGAGCTATTGAAATAGAATTTATTACATCTCAGTAAAATTATTATCCTACATTTTCATATTGAATTCCACTAAAATAATGGAGAGAAGTGTTCTACGAAGTGACAAGTATTTCTACAATTAATTTTGCCCACAAGATTTAAACCCTAATTTGTTCTGGAGATTTTGTGAAGGGAAAATTTCCTTATGTAGTACCAGACGTTGGCTGTTTCACCAGAGCACAGTTGATTATTAGTATCTTGTATCAAAGCGACATACAGAGATTTTCTGACAAAACTGATCCACAGAAAATTTTGCTTTTAATCAGTATAGCAATCATAAGTTGTTAGCTATGACTTTACAAACATGTAATTTATATAAAACAAAGCAGGTTCAAATAATCACTAATTACAAAACCTCCAAGCTCACTTATCAGATTTAACATTTATGAATTTCTACTTATGATAGTGTATGGCAACTGGATAATAGATATTCAAAAAACATACGCCAATAAAATTAGAGATGATAACATAATGAGATGAGTAAAGAAATAAGCATCTTGTTATTACTATTCTCTGCACTAGATCACATAGATTTCTGATACACATGAGACAGCAATTGATGTAAAGCCATGCTGTTCTTTGTAACTGGTCTAAATTTCAGCTGTGGATTAATTAAGTAAATTGCGTGTTTGTCAGACATTCATAAGCTGATAAAATCTTGAATAAAGGTTAGAGAAAAAGATTTGAACATGATGGCTGTAAAATGAGATGAAATGGAACATTTCCAACAGGGTTCCAAAAGAATTTCCTCAAAGATATCTTGCCTCCTGTGAACCTCTCATTTATCCTATCACTATACTACTGAGCATATATGTCACAAGCTCACTGCTATGCCATATTCAACTACTATTTGACATTTTCACAAATCCTATTTAGCTCAGAGTTACCCTCTCTGGCACTGTAGATCATAAGAGTATCATCTTGTCGTTACACGTAGTATTACTCCAGTTTATCAAGTTAAACTGGTGTTATGCCCTTTCTTTTCAGTAATCACTATGATGAGCCATGTAAATACATGACAAAAAAATGGATATGCACTTTTATTCCTTCAGGCTGAACAATTTCTGCTCAATTTTAATGAAAAATTTTGGAATAAATGCATATTTTATTTAAACTAGAAAATTCAGATAATGGGATTGAAAGCAAGGCATTACGTTATTGTTATTGATATTAACCTTGTTAATAAACCTTAAATCTCATCAGAAGCTATAGAGTATTAGAGTAAAGGAAAGACCTTGTTAGTACAGAGATAAGGAGAAATATCTTCAGCCACAAAAGGCTTTGGAGGCCAGATCATTGAGTATCTGGATGTAGGTTTGCTCGCTGAGCTGGAAGGTTCATGTACATGTGAGCAAACCTACATCCAGAACCTCAACCTGAGCTACAAATCTTCTCAAAACTCGCTATCATTGAGTATATTTAAGACGGAGATAGATAGGTTCTTGATTGTCAAATGGATGGAGGGTTACAGGGAGAAAGAGGTGAATGGGGTTGAGAAACTTATAAGCCACGATTGAATAGCAGAGCAGACTCAATGGGCTGAGTGGCCTAATTGCTGCTCCTATGTAATATGGTCTAACAGTATGCATATCAAATATTAAAAACAGATTATTAAATTATTGAGAAATGCCCATGTTTTGATTATGAGTCAAACTTTACAATAACATTGAAAATTCCACACTAAGATAAGGGAAATTTAATTGGAGTGTGCAGAAAAGTGAAACCCATTAAAGTGAATTCAGGTCAGGAGCCAAAACAAGCTTCCAGACTTTACCAGGAGGAGTTTGAAGATGAATTAATGGAGGCAGAGTTTGGTGAGACAGAGAGGAGGTGATCAGTCCCTCCTTTGCTCTCACTGCTGAGTACTTCTGTTATTTAACATCAGAGTAAGTTCTGAGGGAATTTGGGGTAAAGGGGAAAGAGGAGCCAGTGGGGAGGACACTGAGACTGTGCAGGAAATAAAAATCAAGGCTGAGATTACATGGGAGCTTGGAGACAGAGAGGGGGAGAGAGGTGAAGGAGCCCGGTGGTGGAGGAGACTGGGGGATTAGAAACAGTGGGCGACAAAAGTGATATCACGAGAAAAGCTGTAATTTCATTTACATTCTAAATTGCTTTCAGGTTAATTTTTAATCTATTAAATATTTCTCCAATTTAACTTTAAAGGCCTGTAGGAAATTTAACAGTCCAAATTAAAAACTATTTAAATAATTAGCAAGTGTAGAGCCAGGGGATATGTTGGACCTGCATGATGTGGGAGCTGGCAGACCCTATTATGGTTCATAGTGACCATGATACCGATTGCTCAAGGAACACCACTCAGAGTTTATGAGCCAGTATCGAGCTTCAAATAGTGCAACACATCAGGGAGGAAGAAAGTGGGCTGGATGCTGCGTTCAGGAAGCAATCACACTCTGGATGTTAAAGAAATTCAAATATGGCCGGTGGGCAGGGGCAAGAGAATATGGCTACAACTGAGGAAGGTAGAGGGATCCTGAATTTCGCACTGGAGGATGCTCAGCTCTTGACCTTGACCAACAAGTATGAGATAATTGCTCCCTGTGTGGATGAGGAAAATGACTTAGGGAGGATGGTCAGGCTGACCACTGCACCATGATATAGGAAACTATTCAAGCAGGGAAGGCTAAAAGAAAAGGGGCAGTGGTTAGGGATTCTATAATTAAGAGTATGGATACCCAGCCTTTGGAAGCAGGATCAAGAGTCTCACATGTTGTGTTGTTTGCCTGGAGCCAAGGCAAGGGACATCTCAATTGGCTTGTAAGGATATTGAAGTGACAGGAGAAGGGTCCAGTTGTTGTCGTCCATGTTGGGACCAACAAAATAGGTGACAGTAGGCAACGAAATATGTTTAGGAATATCAGGAATTAGGAAACATAGAAGAAGAACAGGGCCTTAATAGGTATAATCTCTGGAGTTTTACCCAAGCCATGTGCAAATAGACTTAGAGATAAGAAATCTAGAGAAGCAAACGTGGAGCTAAAGGAGTGGCCTGGGAAAGCGAGGTTCCATTTCATTGGGCGCTGGCATCAATATTGGAATGGAAAATGCATAATTGGGTGGGTTTCACCTGAACCGATCTGGAACCAGGATCCTAGGGGGGAAAAGGCTAAATAGAATGGGCACAAGCACTTTAAACTAATACAAGGGAGAGGGGGCTCAGCAGTGGTTATTAACCATTCCAGAACAAGTGATAGGGCAAAGAGTATGGAAAGGAGATAAGGGGAAACTCTGAGAAGGAGACAGTCAACACACTTCTGAGAGTGTTGTATCTAAACATATAAAACAAGGTAAATAATGCAGGTTGAAATTGGCAATTACAATGTTGTGGGCATCACAGAAACGTGGCTGCATGGGAATCAAGAGCTGGCAACTAAATATCCAAGGATACCTCCTATCAAAAAGACAGGCAGATGGGCAGAAGGAGTGGCTTTACCTTTTTATAAAGTAAGGAAATAAAATCAATAGTAAGAAGGAAAATAGGGTTAGAAGGCATAGAATCTGAGAGCAGAGTTGAGGAACCACAAGGAAAATGACCCTGATGGGTATTACATACAGGCCTCCCAACAGTAGCCAGGATGTGGGGAAGAAAATATTTCAGGAAATATAAATGACATGTCAGAAAGGCACAATTGCATTAATCATGGGGGACTTTAATATGAAGGTAGACTGAAAAAATCAGGTTGGTAGCTGATGCCAAAAGAGTAAATTTGTGGAATGTCTATGACGTACCTGTCTTAGAACATCTTGTAGTAGACCCCACTAAGGAATGGCAGTTCTGGATTTGATGATGTGTAATGAGGCAAAAGGTGAAGGAACCCCTTAGAAGGAGTGAGCATAATATGATAGAAGTTACCCTGCAGTTTGAGAGAGAGAAGCTGAAATCAGATATAACGGTAGTACAACTGAGTAAAGGTCACTACAAAGAGATGAGGGAGGATTGGTGAGAGTTGATTGGAAGGGGAGTTTGGTACAGAAGACAGTGGAGCAGCAATGACAGGAGTTTCTGGGGGCACTTAAGGAGGCACAGCAGGAATTCATCCCAAGAAAGAAGAAACATATTAAGGGAAGGATGAGGCAATCGTGGCTGACAGGGGAAGTCAGGTGCAGCATGAAAGCAAAAAAAAACACAGACCATGTGGTGAAGGTTAATGGATTGGGAAGGTTTTAAAAACCAGTAGAGGTCAACTGAAAAACGCATGGGGGAGAAACATTAAATATGGGGTAAGCTAGCTTGTAATATAAAAGAAGATTGCAAGAGTTTTGTTTTAGAAGTATAAAGAGTAAGAGGCAAGAATGGAAAATTAGTTTGGATAAGTAATAATGGGAAACAAGGAAATGACAAAGGAACTGAATGGATATTTTCTATCAGTCTTTTTAGTGGAAGATACCAACAATATGACACAACTTCAAGAGAGACAGGGGGAGAGGTAAGTGTTGTGGCCATCACTAACGAAATGGTGCTGGGGAAGTTGAGACGTTTGAAGGTGGATAAACCATCCGAACTGGATGGACTACACTGCAGAGTTCTGAATGACGTGGCTGAGGAGATTGTGGTGGCGATCCTTCAGAAATCACTGGAATCTGGGAGGGTCCCAGAGGACTGGAAAATGGCATCTGTTACTAAGAATGAGAATGTGGAGTACTTAGAAATGTATGGTAAAATAGAGCTGAGCCACAATGGCTTTGTCAAGTGTGATTATTGTCTGATAAGTCTATTAAAATTCTTTGAAGAGGTAATGAGCCATTTAGACAAAGGAGAGCCTGTGAATGTGATCTACTTGGATTTCCAGAAGGCCTTTGACAAGGTCCCACACAGGAGGCAGCTAAATAGGATAAGAGTCCATGGTGTTAATGACAAAGTACTAGCAAGGATTTAGAATTGGCTACCTGGCAGAAAGCAGAGAACGAGGATAAAGGGGTATTTTCCAGGATGGCAGCTGGTGACGAGTAGAATCCCGAGGAGCCAGTGTCAGGACCACCTTATACATAAATAATGTGATGAAGGAATTGAAGGCATTCTTGCGAAGTTTGTAGATGATACAAAGGTAGGTGGAGGAACAGGTAATCAGTCGAAGAGTATGGTGCTGGAAAAGCACAGTCAGTCAGTAGTGTCCAAGGAACAGGAGAATCGAGCATAAGCTTTTCATCAGGAATGTGGGGGGCCCAAGGATCTGAGCAATAAATGGGAGGGGGGGTGAGGCAGGGGGAAAGGTATCTGGGAATGCGATAGGTAGATGGAGGTGGAGATGAAGGTGATAGGTCAGAGGAGAGGGTGGAGCAGATAGGTGAGAAGGAAGATGGACAGCTAGGACAGGTCAAGAGGGCGTGCCAAGTTGGAAGGTTAGATACGGGGGGAGGGGAATTGAGGAAACTGGTGAAACAGCCTACATTCTCATCGTCTGGGAACGCCACATCACCTGGTTCTACCTCTTACCCAATATTCACAAACCTGACTGCCCCGGTCGACCAATCATCTCAGCCTGCTCCTGCTCCACCGAACTCATCTTTACATACCTTGACACCATCCTATTCCCTCCGGTCCAGGAACTCCCCACCTACATTTGGGACACCACCCGTTCCCTCCACCTCCTCCATGACTTTCATATCCCCAGCCCTCAGTGCCTCATTTTCACGACGGAAATCCAGTCCCTATACACATCTATCTGACATCACAAAGGCCTCCAAGCTCTCTGTTTCTTCCTCTCCCATCAATCCAACTAGTACCCTTCCATTGACGCACTCATTTATTTGGCTGAACTGGTCCTCATCATCAATAATTTATCCTTTAAATCTTCCCACTTTCTCCAGACCAAATGGGTAGACACGGGCACCCGCATGGTCCCCAGCTATGCCTGCTAGTTTGTCGGGTACGTGGAACAGTCCATTTTCCGCAGCTACACCAGCACCATCCCCCACCTTTTCCTCCACTACACTGATGACTATATCGGTGCCAACTCATGCTCCCAAGAGGAGGTTGAACAATCCATCAACTTCACAAACACATTCCTGCCCAACCTTAAGTTTAGCTTAATATTCCAGGATAGAAATGCTACAGGAAGGATAGAAAGGGAGGCAAGAGAGGAGGGGAGGTGGCGTTTTTGATAAGGGATAGCATTACAGCTGTGCTGAGGGAGGATATTCCTGGAAATACATCCAGGGACGTTATTTGGATGGAATTGAGAAATAAGAAAGGGATGATCACCTTATTGGGATTGTATTATAGACCCCCTAATAGTCAGAGGGAATTTGAGAAACAAACTTGTAAGGAGATCTCAGGCTATTTGTAAGAATAATATGGTGGTTATGGTAGGGGATTTTAACTTTCCAAACATAGACTGGGACTGCCATAGTGTTGAGGGTTTAGATGGAGAGGAATTTGTTAAGTGTGTATAAAACACTTTTCTGATTCCGTATGTGGATGTACCTACTAGAGAAGGTGCAAAACTTGACCCACTCTTGGGAAATAAGACAGGGCAGGTGACTGAGGTGTCAGTGGGTGAGCACTTTGGGGCTAGCAACCATAATTCTATTAGATTTAAAATAGTGATGGAAAAGGATAGACCAGATATAAAAGTTGAAATTCTAAATTGGAGAAAGGGCAATTTTGATGGTATTAGGCAAGACCTTTCAAAAGCTGATTGGGGGCAGATGTTCGCAAGTAAAGAGAAGACTGGAAAATGGGAAGGTTTCAGAAATGAGATAACAAGAATCCAGAGAAAGTATATTCCTGTTAGGGTGAAAGGAAAGGCTGGTAAGTATAGGGAATGCTGGATGACTAAAGAAATTGAGGGTTTGGTTAAGAAAAAGAAGGAAGCAAAAGTAAGGTATAGACTGGATAGATCGAGTGAATCCTTCGAGTATAAAGGCAATAGGAGTATACTTAAGAGGGAAATCAGGAGGGATAAAAGGGGACATGAGGTAGCTTTGGCAAATAGAATCCAAAGGGTTTTTACAAATACATTAAGGACAAAAGGATAACTAGGCCTTTGTGTGGAGCTGCAGAAAATGGGGGAGATAGTAAACGAGTATTTTGCATCATTATTTACTGTAGAAATGGATATGGACAATACAGAAAATCGCAAAATAGATGGTGACACCTGCAAAATGTCCAAATTACAGAGGAGGAAGTGCTGGATGTCTTGAAACGCATAAAGGCTGGTAAATCCCCAGGATCTGATCAGAAATACTCTAGAACTCTGTGGGAAGCTAGAGAAGTGATTGCTGGGCCTCTTGCTGAGATATTTGTATCATCGATAGTCACAGGTGAGGTGCCGGAAGACTGGATGTTGGCTAATCTGGTGCCACTCTTCAAGAAGGGTCATAAGGACAAGCCAGGGACCTATAGACTGGTGAGCTTGACATTGGCGGTGGGTACATTGTTGGAGGAAATCCTGAGGGACAGGATATACGTGTATTTGGAAAGGCAAGGACTGATTCAGGATAGTCAACATGGCTTTGTGCGTGAGAAATCATGTCTCACAAACTTGATTGAGTTTTTTTAAAAAGTAACAAAGAGGATTGATGAGGGCAGAGTGGTAGATGTGATCCATATGGACTTCAGTAAGGCGTTCAACAAGGTTTCCTATGGGAGACCGGTTAACAAGGTTAGATCTCATGGAATAAAGGGAGAACTAGCCATTTGGATACAGAACTGACTCAAAGGTAGAAGACAGAGGGTGGTGGTGGAGGGTTGTTTTTCAGATTAGAGGCCTGTGACCAATGGAGTGCCACAAGGATCGGTGCTGGGTCCTCTACTTTTTATCATTTACATAAATGATTTGGATGCGAGCATAAGAGGTACAGTTAGTAAGTTTGCAGATGACACCAAAATTGGAGGTATAGTGGACGGCGAAGAATATTACCTCAGATTACAACAGGATCTTGATTAGATGGACCGATGGGCCGACAAGTGGCAGATGGAGTTTAATTGCTGAGGTAATGGATAAATGTGAGGTGCTGCATTTTGGGAAAGCAAATCTTAGCAGGACTTATACTCTTAATGGTAATGTCCTTGGGAGTGTTGCTGAACAAAGAGACCTTGGAGTGCAGGTTCATAGCTCCTTGAAAGTGGAGACCCTATAGATAGGATAGTGAAGAAGGTGTTTGGTATGTTTTCTTTTATGGGTCAGAGTATTGAGTACAGGAGTTGGGAGGTCATATTGCAGCTGTGCAGGACATTGGTTAGGCCACTGTTGGAATATTGCGTGCAATTCTGGTCTTTTTCCTATCGGAAAGATGTTGTGAAACTTGAAAGGGTTCAAAAAAAGATTTACAAGGATGTTGCCAGGGTTGGAGGATTTGAGCTATAGGGAGAGACTGAACAGGCTAGGGCTGTTTTCCCTGGAGTGTCAGAGGCTGAGGGGTGACCTTATAGAGGTTTACAAAATTATGAGGGGTATGGATAGGATAAATAGGCAAAGTCTTTTCCTTGGGGCAGGGAGGCCAGAACTAGAGGGCATAGGTTTAGGTTGAGAGGGGAAAGATATAAAAGGGACCTGAGTGGCAAGCTTTTTACGCAGAGGGTGGTACGTGTATGGAATGAGCTGCCAGAGGAAGTGGCAGAGGCTGGTGCAATTGCAACATTTAAAAGGCATTTGGATGGGTATATGAATAGGAAGGGTTTGGAGGGATATGGGCCGGGTGCTGGCAGGTGGGACTAGATTAGGTTGGTATATCTGGTCAACATGGATGGGTTGGACCGAAGGGTCTGTTTCCATGCTGTACATCTCTATGACTCTATGACTTGGACCATTTAGGACACCTCCCTCCCTTCCTGAACCTCTCCATCTCCATTAATGGTGATTGACTCAACATGGACATCTACTACAAACCTACCGACTCCCACAGCTATCTGGACTACACCTTCTCCCACCTTGCCTCCTGTAAAAATGCTATTCCTTATTACCAGTTCTTCTACCTACCCCGCATCTGCTTCCAGGAGGACCAATTCAATGACAGAACAGACCAAATGGCTTCCTTCTTCAAAGACCGCAATTTTCCCTCCCACATGGTCGAGGATGCCTCCAGCATATCTCATCCATTTCCCGCACCTCCATCCTTGAACCCCAACCCTCCAACAGAGTAAGGACTGGACCCCCACTCCTCACCTTCTACCCCATCAACCTCCGGATACATTGCATCATCTTCTGCCATTTCCGCCACCTACAAACAGACCCCATCCACCAGGGATATATTTCCTTCCCCACCCCTACCTGCATTCCATAAAGAACATTCCCTCCATGACTCCCTTGTCAGATCCCAAACCTCCCATCAACCCACCCTCCCCTCCCCACACCTTCCCCTGCCACTACAGGAATTGCAAAACCTGCACCCACATCTCCCCCCTTACTTCTGTCCAAGGTCCCAAAGGAGCCTTCTCTATCCATCAGAGATCTCTCTGCACTTCCACACATGTCATCTGCAGTGTCTGTTGCTCCTGATATGGTCTCCTCTACACTGGGGAGACAGGTTACTTACTTGTGGAATGCTTCAGAGAACATGTCCAGGACACCCGCACCAACCACCCCCACCACCCTGTGGCCGAACACTTTAATTCCCCCATCTCACTCCCCGCCAAGGACATGCAGGTCCTGGGCCTCCTCCATCACCACATCCTCATCAATTTCCGCCTGGGACCTTCCAACCACACAGGATTAATGGGGATTTCACCAGTTTTCTCATTTCCCCTCCCCTCACCTTATCCCAGGTTCACCTTTCCAACACGGCACCACCCTCTTGACCTGTCCATTTTCCTTTACACCAATCCGCTCCACCCTCTTCTCTGATCTATCACCTTCACCCCCTACTTCATCTCTCTAATGCATTCTCAGCTACCTTCCCCCTAGCCCCACCCCCCTCCCATGTATCTCTCAGCCCCCTTGGGCACCCCTACATTCCTGATGAAGGGCTCATGCTGGAAAAGTTGACTCATCTGCTCCTCAGATGCTGCCTGATTGGCTGTGCTTTTCTAGCACCACACTCTTCAACTCTGATCTCCAGCATCTGCAGTCTTCACTTTCTCCTGGAGGAACAGGTAATATTTAGGAAGCAGGCAGACTGCAGAAGGACTTGGACAGAGTAGAAGGGTAGGCAAAGAGGTGGCAGATGGAGCACAATGTGGAAAAGTATGAAGTTATGCACTATGATAGGAATAATAGAGGCCTAGACTATTTTCTAGCTTCAGAATTCTGAAGGACAAAGGGACTTAGGAGTCCTAGTTCAGGATACTCTTAAGGTTAAACAAGTTTAATTTGTAAGCTAGGAAGACAAATGCAGTGTAACCATGAATTGCAAAAGGGCTAGAATACAGGAGCAGAGAGGTATTACAGGGTCTGTATTAGGCTATAGTCAGACCATATTTGGAATATTGTGAGCAGTATCTAAGGATATGGTGGCCTTTGACAGAGTCCAGGGAGGTGCACAGGAATGATCACAGGGATGAAGGGCTTGTCATTTGAGGAGCGATTGAGGACGATGGGTCTGTACTTGACGGAATTTAGAAGGATGAGGGGAGATCTCATTGAAACTTACAGAATACTGAGAGCTTGAACAGAGTGAATGTGGAGAAGATATTTCCACAAGTATGGTAGACTAGGACTCACGGAAACAGCCTCAGAATAAAGGGATGCTGCTTTAGAACTGAGATGAGGAGGAATTTCTTCAGACAGAGGATAGTGAATCTGTCACCGAAGGTTGTGGAAGCCAAGTAATTGAGTGTATTTAAGACAGAGATAAGACAGGTTCTTGATTAGTGAGGACAGCAAGGATTATGGGGAGAAGGCAAGAGAATAGGGTTGAGAAATATGACAGCCATGATTGAGTGCTGGAGCTGACTCAATGGGTCAAATGGCCTAATTACACTCCTATAGCTTATAGGCTTTAGGATAATCAAATAGATTATTGAGTGATATTTAAACCTCAACTATGATGGGTGTTACCTACATGTCAGTTGATAGGGTTCTTGCATTTAAATCAAAAGGTTGTGGATTCAGGTCCCAATCCAGGACTTGAGATGAAAAGATTATGGCTGATACTCTATGCAGTACTGAGAAAATGCTAACCTATCAGAGATGCATCTTTCAGATGAGACATTAAACTGAGGCCCTTGCCACTTTCTCAGGTACATACAGGATATCCGATAATATTCCAGTAAACTCCTGTTCTTCACCAAATTGCCATTCATGAATTTGCTTACCCATGTATTCTCTGCACCATACTTGCCATTACATTGCTAATGTCTACTTACCCAATGTTTCTCGGAACAAAGACTTTAAAAATAAAACAAAAATGTAAAAACCCTGAAAAAGATCTAAGACCATTCAAAAAAACAGTAAAACTTGCTTCATTTTATAATCTATTCCTCTTGTTACTGCTGTATGACTTTTTTTTAAATTCATGTACTAGAATATCCATTTTTCTCAGTACCTCCAAAATTTGCGGTCTCTCTCCATTGAAATAGTACACTACTTTTCAACTCTTCCCCTTAATGTCAACATGCTTGCATTATACTGCATCTAGCAATTTTTGTTTACCCATTTAATTTACCTCTGTCCATGTTCAAACTCCTTATGTTCTTTGACCACTTATCATTTATCTGGTATCAACAACAAACCTAAATGACCATATTTTCAGTTCCTGCGTCCAAACTGATTTCACAAATTGATAATATGTGACAAACCAGGTCTGCTCTGTGTGACACTATTGATATTAAAAATTATTAGTTACAACATGTCAATGGAAAACACCCCTACTTATCCTTACTCTTCCTGTTAGTTTACCAATGTTGTATCCATGCAAATATGTAACCCCAAAGCCATACACTTTCGAGATTGTGTAGAAACGTCTGAAATGGTACCTTCTCAAGTGCCTTTTGGAAATCCAAGCACACCAAATCTACAGACTTCTCTTTATTCTTCTGACATGTTACTTCCTGAAACAACACTAAAAGCTAAGAAAGTTATTATTTTGCTTTCACACTGTCTGACCATGTTGATTTTCAACATGTTTCCTTCCTTCTCTCCCTCCCTCCCTCACTTCCTTCTGTTGTTTAAATTGCAATGCCAACAGCTTGGATTTGGGATAATTTGTAGTCACCACTCTCTTTCCATCACTGGGTCTGAGGGCCAACTTCAATTAGAGCAGTAGGAAAACACTCTGGAGAGTAGCATGGGAAATAGCGGATACATCTCTGAGCAGGGGCATGAGCAGAAGCAACAATAACAGCACTAGATCCAGCAGCACAAGCAGAACTCACACTCGAACTAGCTGGTTTTTCCTCAGTTATAGAGTCAGAGTCACAGAGTTGTACAATATAGAAACAGACCTTACGGTCCAATTTGTCCATGCTGACCAAATATCCTAAATTAATCTAGTCCCATTTGCCAGCATTTGGCCCATATCCCTCTAAACTCTTCCTATATGTAACCATCCAAATCCTTTTTAGGATCCCATTTAAATGTTGTAATTGTCCGAGCTTCCACCACTTCCTCTGGCAGATCATTCCATTTATGCATCATCCTCTGCTTGGAAAAAGTTGCTCCTCAGGTCTCTTTTATATCTTTGCTCCCTCATTTTAAACCTATGCCCTCTAGTTTTGGACTCCACTACCCTGGGTAAAAGACTTTGTCTATTTACCCTATCCATGCCTGTCATAATTTTAGAAACCTCTATAAAGTCACCCCATGGCCTTTGACACACCAGGGAAAATAGCTTCAGCCTATTCAGTCTCATGCTATAGTTGAAACCATCCAACCCCAGCAACATCCTTGTAAATCTTTTCTGCACCCTTTCAAGTTTAACAATATCTTTCCTATAGTGGGAAGACCAGGATTGAATGCAGTACTCACAGAAGGGAAGGACACTAAGATCCAACTGGAAGTGGGTGAAAGTCCCAACACAGGGTTTACAGGCAGAAGATCAGCTCTATTGACATGTTTCAGGAGTCTAAGGCTATCATGGTAAGTCATTGCTAATATCTGCACCCTTTTGGAATAAGGCCTCCACTGGGAAGGAGTAAATGGGACTGCATTGCAAGCAGCTAATGATTTGCACTATTGGGTAGAGCACAAAGGCATCTATATAATAAATTGGACAAAAATGAAGCTTTATAAGGATGAAATAGTTATTTTCCTACAATTAGGATCTTTAGAGAATCTCAGCATTTCTCATCTCCTTTGTAATGTCCTTCCAAGCTGCTTTGTCAATCCAGAAGATCACCTCTTGGGAAGAGCACCTCACAATGTTTGGGAAAACCTGGAGGAGAATCTACAAGAATTGTCCCTGAGATGGTCATTCTCTGTCTAAGCCCCATGAAGATGAAAGGTTTAGGATGTGACATGGACATTGGGGAGAGCAGGACACCAAAGAAATCTAAGGATGGTATTCTGACACAGAGTAAACCCTCTTGCTTAATTTAAGCCAGCAAGACAGAAAAGATTGAACCCATGCAGTAATCTATGAAAATTCAAGAAGCCAAGAACTAGTTAAAGTAAAATTTAACCACTTTATTTCTTCAGGAATAACAGAGAATAATTAATTAACAACTATTTACAGCTCCTTCTTTACCTTCCCTTCTATAATACTAGTCCAACAAAACTTCCCATTTAAGATATACCAAAAATTCAAGTTTTCAAAACCAGTCAATTGTCAAATCTTCTGTCGGGATCTTCTTGTGTCTTTTCTTCTTCTTGGGGATTATTCTTCACAGGTCACAGATCGATAAAGATACCTTTTAAGAGAGCTATTCTCTGGGCAGTCTGCAGATGTCGTTGACTTGGCAGTTCTCCCCCTCAAAAAGCATCAGATTGTACCATTGGCTTTTGGGATTGTCAAAATACTAAATTCAAACTTGATTGGAGTTTGGTTTCTTTTTGGGGTATAATTTAAACTGATTGGCCTAATTCAAAACTGTTTTGGCATTTCCAGGCAACCAGCTACCCTCGCTACTGAACTACATGTTACATTGCATCTTGTTCAGAACACTTGGTGCTGTCAGATAGTGCTGCTAGCTTTTAACTCTCTTAAAGTTGTAGTACACCCATATCTTCATAACAATGGTATAGTGGGCAGTGGGGCATTTGTAGGAGATGAAGGGTTGCAAGAAGAAATTGAACAGAGTTTTGATATAATGTAAGTGGACAAGAACGTTATTGCTTTGATGCAGAGCTTCCCCATATATCAAGAGACCTTTTCATAGTCTGCTCATTTTGCTTAATTAGAATCAAAAGAGTAATAGAGATGCACCGCATGGAAACAGACCCTTCGGTCCAACTTATTCATGCCGATCAGATATCCAAACCCAATCCAGTCCCACCTGCCAGCACCCAGCCCATATCCCTCCAAACCCTTTCTATTCATGTACCCATCCAGATGCCTTTTAAATGATGCAATTGTACCAGCCTGCAACGCTTCCTCTGGCAGCTCATTCCATACACGTACCACCCTCTGCGTGAAAACGTTGCCACTTAGGTCCCTTTTATATCTTTCCCTTCTCACCCTAAACGTTCACCCTCTAGTTCTGGATTCCCCCACCCCAAGGAAAAGTCATTGTCTATTTAACCTATCCATGCACCCCATGATTTTATAAACCACTATAAAGTCACCCCTCAGGCTCCAACGCGCCAGTGAAAACAGCCCTAGTCTATTCTATAACTCAAATCCTCCAACCCTGGCAACATCCTTGTAAATCTTTTCTGAACCCTTTCAAGTTTCACAACATCCTTCTAATAGGAAGGAGAACAGAATTGCACCCAATATTCCAAAAGTGGCAAACCAAAGTCCTGTACAGCTGCAATATGACCTCCAACTCCTATACTCAGTGCTCTGACCAATAAAGGAAAGCATACCAAACGCCTTCTTCACTATCCTATCTACCTGAGACTCTACTTTCAAGGAGCTATGAACCTACAATCCAAGGTCTCTTTGTTCAGCAACACTCCCTAGGACTTTACCATTAAGTGTATAAGTCCTGTTAAGATTTGCTTTCCCAAAATGCAGCACCTCACATTTATCTAAATTAAACTCCATTTGCCACTTCTCAGCCCATTGGCCCATCTGGTCAAGATGCCACTGTAATCCGAGGTAACCTTTTTCGCTGCCTCCTACATCTCCAATTTTGGTATCATCTGCAAACTTACTAACTATACCTGTTATGCTCACATCCAAATCATTAATATAAATGACGAAAAGTAGTGCCACACTTGGTCAAATGCAGCCTTGGTGTCAAGGGCTGTCAACACTGGGATTCAGTTCTTTCCTCCATACCTGAACGAAGGCTGCAATAAGACGAGGAGCTGAGTGGCCCTGGTGGAACCCAAACTAAGCAGCAGCGAACAGTTATTCCTAATCAAGTGCTGTTTGATAGTACTGTCAATGAAACCATCCATCAGTGATTCAATGTTAATTGGCTTCCTTGGATTTGACCTGTTTGTGTGTACAGGACGTACCTTGGCAATATTCCACATTGTCTGGTAGATGCCAGTCTTGTAACTGTACTGGAACAGCTAGGCTAGTGGAGCAGCAAGTTTTAGAACATGAATCTTCAATACTATTTCCGAACTATTGTCAGGGCCCATAGCCTTTGCCTCCAACCATTTCTTGGTATCACGTGGACCGAATCAAATTGGCTGAACACTGAAGCAAACAAAACAACAAGTGCTAGAAAATGTCAACAGGTCTGGCACCATATGTGAAGAGAAACAGAGATAGCATTTTGAGTCCAGTGACCAGTGATGTTAACTCTGCTTTCTCTCCACAGATGCTGCCAGACCTGCTGAGTTTTTGTTTGTCTCAGCTCTGCAGTACCCACAGTTCTTTGTTTCGTGTTAGTGGCTGAAGACTGGTATCTGTGATGCTGGGGACATTTGAAGGAGGCCAATATGGATGATCCACTCAGCACTTCAGCCTGAAGCTGAATGCTTCAATCTTGTCTTGTGCACTGATGTGCTGGCCTCCCCTATCAGTGAGGATGGGGATATTCGTGGAGCCTCCTCCTTAAGTGTTGTCTAATTATTCACCTTCATTCATGATTGGATTTGGCAGGATTGCAGAGTTGAGATCTGATCCGTTGGTTGTGGTATCATTTTGTTCAGATTATCACTTGCTGCTTCTGCTGTTTGACACACAGTTAGTCTTGTTTTGTAGCTTCACCAGATTGACACTTAATTCTTAAGTATGCCTGGTGCTGCTCCCGGCATGCCCTCCTGTACTTTCCATTGATTACCTCACTTAACAACAACGGTAGAGTGAGGACTGTGCCAGACCATGAGGTTGCAGATTGTGTTGAAGTACAACTCTGCTGCTGTTGATGGCCCACAATGCATTCATAGATGTCAAGTCTTGAGTTATTAGATCTGTTTGAAATCTATCACATGAGCATGATGATAGTGCCACACAATGTAAGATACTATCAATGTGCAGATAGTACTTTGTGTCTGTAAAGATTCGTCACCTTTACCTCTTGCATCATGGACAGATAGGTCTGTGGCTGATTAGTAAGGATGAGGTGAAGTATGTTTTTCCCTCTTGTTTGTTCCCTCACCATCTGCCACAGTCCCAGATATGTCTTTTTTGACTCAACCAGCTCAATCAGTAGTGGTGCTGCTGACGCATTTCTTTGTGGTGGACATTGAAGTCCCAAACCAGAGGACGGCTACACCCTTAACACATCAGTGCTTCCTCCAAATGGTGTTGAACATGCCGGAGTGCTCCTGCATTATTTGAGGGAAGATGGCATGTGGTAATCAGCAGGAGATCTCCTTGTCCATGTTTGACTAGGTGCCATGAGGTTTCACTGTGTCCAGAGAAAATACTGAGGACATCCAGGGCAACTCTTTTTGACTATATCCCACTGTACTGCCTCCTCTGTTGGGTCTGTACTGCAAGTGAAACAAGACATATCCAGAAATGGCAATACTGATGTCTGGGAAACTGTCGGTGTGATTCCATGACTATGACGATGTCAGATTTGCTGGACCCTAACCCTTTCACAGATTTCCTATTTTTGACTCTAGCCCCCGGATTTTAATAAGGAAGTTGATGGGTCTATGTTTGCCATTGTTCTGAAAGGTTTAATGCTGAGGAATGCAATAGGGATTACCCAGTCTGATTATAATGTTTAGACCCAGGCAGGGAGACCATCTTTGGGCCTTAAAATGAATAAAACCTAGCTTCAAAATAAAAACCAAAACAACTTTGGATGCTGTAAATCAGAGACAAAAATAAAAATTGCTGGAAAAGCTCAACAGGTCTGTCAGCACCTAGAGTTAACTTTTCAGGTTGACTGATCCGAAATGTTACCTCTGATTTCTCCAGCAATCTCTAATTTTGTACCTAACTTCAAGGTCTCCCTCATAGTCTTTATGGATTAGATTCCCTACTGTGTGGAAACAGGTCTCTCGGCCCAACATGTCCACACTGAACCTCCGAAGAAGAACCCACCCAGACCCATTTCCCTCTGACCAATGCACCTAACACTATGGGCAATTTAGCATGGCCAATTCACCTGACCTGCACATCTTTGGACTGTGGGAGGAAACCGGAGCACCCGGAGGAAACCCATACAGACACGGGGAGAATGTGCAAACTCCACACAAACAGCTGCTCAAAGTTTGAATCGAATCTGGGACTCTGGTGCTGTGAGGCAGCAGTGCTAACTACTGAGCCACCGTGCTGCCCCCATGCTAATGTATTTTAGAGCTCATTGCTATCAGTCAGTAAACTAATTATTATTTGACACATGAGTCTTTTCTCATTGGACTAGGTAGTTTTCCTCAACTACAATAAATCCTCCAGGATCTAGTTGATCCTTGTCAGGAATGATGGTGGTGGCAGCAAATCTACCAGGTGGACCTGTAATGAGGCTCCATAATGTAACATCCACATTCCTATATCCTTTAGAGACTTGGATGACCTATCGCAGAGATCTCAAAGAAGTAGAGAAGGCTGCTAGCAATGTCTTCACAAAATCCTTCAAATCCAGTAGCAAGAAAGGTGGTCCAACAACAGCATGCAGTCTGTCCAATGTCAAGGGACTAATCACTCCAAACAAACACCAATAGGCAAAACTTCTCAATCAAGTGCCTGACACAAAACTTCTGAAACTCGGGAACCAGAAGACTCCCAGGAGGATAGCAGAAGTTTTTAGAGAAGTCATCAAAACATCCCAGAAGATGTCTAGGATACTCATTGGTTACTGGGAAACTTTGGCTTATACGGAAAAATAGCCCTAATAGGGAATATGAAAATGCAAAGTTGAGGGAGGGCACAAGCCTCCAAATGAGCACACCAACTCTTCAGCACCAACCGCCTGACATTCACAAACTGCAAGCTACATATGGATTTTTCAGACATCTGAGAACGCATTGAATTGAAGACGAAATAATATTTTCTTGGTCTTGAGGGGCTACTGAAGAAGAAAAAGAAGAGAATAGGGACTGGGCTGAAATAGTCCCAATATATTTTATAGACACACTTCAGAATGAGTACAGGAAAGAGAATCTCACCCATAAATTCTGACGAGGTTCAAAGTTCAGCTCCAGCTGTGAAAATGAGTGAACATCAGTCAATTACCACAAAACCTGTTAAACCAGCATCTAAACATCCTGACAAACTTTGCTCAATTCAAAATGGAAGAAGCAAACTTGACTCATTAAACAATCTGCACATTCACATAAAACACATTTAGATTTATTAGATTAGATTATTTACAGTGTGGAAACAGGCCCTTCGGCCCAACAAGTCCACACCGCCCCGCCGAAGCGCAACCCACCATACCCCTACATTTACCCCTTACCTAACACTACGGGCAGTTTAGCATGGCCAATTCACCTGACCTGCACATCTTTGGACTGTGGGAGGAAACCGGAGCACCCGGAGAAAACCCACGCAGACACGGGGAGAACGTGCAAACTCCACACAGTTAGTCGCCTGAGGCGGGAATTGAACCCGGATCTCTGGCGCTGTGAGGCAACAGTGCTAACCACTGTGCCACCGTGCCGCCCATAATGTATATGGTTGATACAGTTCAAAGAATGTCAGGGAAATCTGATATCGATGCAGATAAATTGCATAAATGTCAACTTCACTTTTCCACATTTACCTTAGCTTTTATCCACATTTTTTGAAGCTTTTTTATTCACCCTGAAGATAAGCTATATGTTAAACAAAGCACCAGGATTGAGTGGTCAAGAGTTTGTAAACGATATAATTGCCTAAGAAAAGTTGTAAATGTTGCTAAACTGAAAACATGTAATATTCTTGGTGCATGACAGACTTGTCAGCAATTATAAAGGGAAAGGTAAATTTAACTTTTCATACACTTATTCAAAATATTAATCTGTCTGATTTACTAGCCCTGAGGTATGCGATTATATATTTCTAGTTGGTAATATCTGCTGGATTGTACAGTAAAGAATGGCGCTGAATGCAAACTTATAGGTGCTTCTGGTATCACTTATCATGAGAGTAATTGGCCTATATAAAAAAAGCCTTTTATTGTGAATTATTTTGCAACATTCTCAGTGGCCAACATCAGACCAAACCTATTTCTGTTGTAATTGAGAATCGATTTGAAATCACACCAATAATCTGTGACTGACAGTATTTGTACTGTATAAGCCGGGCCACCAACAAATTGAATTTTTTTTACACAAACCCAGGGAAGAAAAATCTTTGAACAAATGCTCCTGGTGTTACTCAAGGCAAATGGGTTTCCTGATTGAAAGTCTCCCCTGCAGTTGAATACTAACCTTTCAGCTCATTACACTAATAAGCCTTGGATACCTTAACTACTGGTGAGACAATAAGCCTCTTAAATGAAAATAAAGGACAGAATGTTTTGATCTAAAAAAGGCAATTTTTAAAGTGAACTAAAGCAACATTTAGCACAGATACTTTACAGTATTCACACCTCCCCGCAGGCTTAAACTGACAGTTTTCATTTCCTTCGCTTTTCAGATTTGCATCAATAATTAATTTTCCATGAGTAGAAATTTCCACAAATTGTTGGTTTTAACAAAAATATTCAGCGGGTGCTGTGTATGCCTCCATAAGTTTGGTTTCAATCTGTATTAATAAGATGAACATATGGATAAGATTTTTTTGTTCGGAATTATCAGCAGAAGAATCAACATTGCAATGTTACTAAACTTCTGAATGTTTCCTGAGAGAGATATTGCCTGGACAGCGAGTGACACAGTGGCTTAGACTCTGGCAATTCACCCCTAATGTGAGTTATATGGGAACGCAGATGAATCCTCTGACAACTGTAAAATGAACTGGGCACTCTATAAAATGGCAAATATCACGTTAGTTCAGTTAGAATCCCTACAGTGTGGAAGCAGGCCAGTCAGCCCATTGGGTCCACACTGACCTGCCAAAGAGTATGCCACCCAGACCCGCCCCCCTACCCTATCCCTGTAACCTTGTATTTCCCATAACTAAACCACCTAGCCTGCACATCCCATGTAATTTAGCAGTTCCAATCCACCTAACCTGCACATCTTTGAACTGTGGGAGGAAACTGGAGCACCCAGAGGAAATCCATGCAGACACGGGGAGAATGTCCATGTGG